>NW_026855015.1:0-108928 GCF_026571515.1 Ruditapes philippinarum
AAACAATGATAAGCAGCTTTGTGAAAACATATAGCAGTCACATGTAAATTAATAATCTTGTCCATGGGTAATGGAATCCCCTGCGATAAGACATGTGACAAATATCTGAGTGATGTCAGATGTAATAAACATAACATAAATACAGCAAAGAGAAAAAGACCTCATTTTTTCCTTCCATGTCTTAGTGTGTTTTATTAATATTAAAAGAATTACTGTAACAATGGCAAAACTCAAAACAAACAAATGCTGGCATACCCGTTTAGTTGATGGAATTCGTAGCATATCCTCTTCAACTTCAAACCCACAATTCTCTCCTACAGACTTCACAAAATCCAGATATAACCTGTATTTACCAGAATTTTCTGAACCATTTGCCACCTTCTGTGTAAAGCTGTACTTTGTGTTGAAATCCCACATGCAGCATGGTAACACAAAATAATTACATGTATACGCTGATCTGTAAATAAAGAAAAGTTTTATAAATATTTTTAAGGCATGGCAACATAGTTTAGTTTATACAAATTTATTTTAGTTCCAACTAGCTATAAGCAATCTTGAATCAGTTGCTAGAACCAACTGGGGACTAAAGATTCTAAATCAGCCAACTAAACCACTCAACTAAAAAAAGGTCCTTTCAATGTTTGTTTGTTTGTTTTTTGGGTTTTACGCCACATCGACACAGTATATGTCATATCGCGACGTTCCAGCTTTTACTGGTGGAGGAAGACCTCAGGTGCCCTTCCGTGCATTATTTCAGGCACGAACGGGCACCTGAGTAGAACCACAGACGTTCCGTAAGCTAGCTGGATAGCTTCCTCACATGGAAGAATCCAAAGTCCTTGTCGGGATTAGAACCCACAGCGGTGAGGGGCATCCTTTCAATGTAGTATACAATGTTTTGTACATAGTGGATATTGAATGAGTGTAGGTTTAATACTAAATTTATTGAACAAATTGAATAAAATCATATTATGTAAGCCTCTGGCGAGCATAATGTTGTTTTATTCAACAAGTTCAATAGATTTAGTATTGAATCTACACAAATATAATATTCTATTTATCACTTATATAAAATAAGAACGGTAAACTGTTAAAAAGAGTCATTTTTCACTAACGCGCCTATAGTGTAATGCTAACATTAGCGCGTTTTAACGCTATGTTTATAGAGCTTATGACATAACGTCAAAGTGTTATTACACTAGTGTAATATTGTTTAGAATAATATCGTTTTTTATTAAATGGCTTTATTACACTCCTGCGCCGCGGTTTATGTGATAAATTATATTTTACGTTTTATCTTTTATACAAAAAAAAATACAAATGCTTCGTCTTTTAAATTCAGCTTAAGAAATACAAATGCTTTATTAAAATGACAGATTACCAAAACATGTATAAAATAAATATCAAACCTTGCAGCCATTACAGGTATCCAAGGTGTCAACTCATCACTATGGTTACCAATCAACCAGTCACTTTCCGGATACACACTCTCCGTGGACGGAGTTATTGTCATTTCCTTTAAAATATATCTAATGTTTACATTGACAAGGTATTTATTGCTTGTTGTCTGTAGTACAAATTAATCAAAATTTCAGTAATTAACTTGTTGGCAGTGCCTTCCAAGTGTAATTTGATTTTGGGCTAGTACTTTCACATATTGTCTAAGGTCACTGCCAGCTTCTCAAAATGAATAATGGACAAGAACTTGCATAAAATTTGAGATTTTTTCCCAAAAAAATTTTCATGTAGTTTACATCTAAGGCCCCTTAATCTGAGAAATCTCAATTACATGTAACTGCTACCTTTATATACATTCAAATAAAACTTACACAATTTTAAATTACAATCCATTTACAAAAAAATGTATATGTATTTAGCTGTTAGATTTACATTGTAAATTTACAAATTAATGACAAGTTTTCTTGCTTTCATAGTATTGTTTAAAGCTGTCCCTAGAGTCATTGCATGTTAAATGTAGAAATTAGGAGAAACTACAATAGTTACAATACATGTACTTACTTTAAGTATGGTCTCTGTTCCATATAAATCCCAAATATTTCTTTTCCTGACATCTATACCATAGCCAGGATGCTGTAAGAACAACACAATATCATCTGATTAACAAACTTAAAAACTCATGTTATACTAGAACTCCGCGAGTCGGATGTGTCGCCTTGTGAACAAAATAGTTTAGGAGAAATGGCACGGACAAAAATGAAATATGAAAATTAGCAATAGGCAATAACTCAAAAAATAAGAAATGCAGAGCAGCAGTTTCTGTGCACTGCACTTCTTATCAATAAGATCTATCATCCTATTAAGCTTTTATAATTTATAAGAAATGGCTTGGACAAAAATAAAGTATGAAAATTAACAAAGGGCAATAACTCAAAAAATAAGAAATTCAGAGAACCGATTCTTGTGCACTGGGATGAGATTTTACAGAGTGGTTAAGACTGATGACTTAAAATCACCTGTTTGTTATTGTTTAGTTATCAGGTTTCTCGTGAGATTAGAAATCTGAACAATAAGCAGCAAATAATTTTAAGTCATCGACTCTAACCACTCGGCCATGGACAATTTACAGTTTTACAAATACTCTTACTATTTGACCTCATTTAAGCTAAAACTAATGAAGAAATAGTCTGTCCTCAAATAGGCTTAAAATCAATGATAATAAATTAAATGCAAACAAATTTCTTACCCCTTCTGAGGCTAGTATATGTACAAGTAAACCATTACCACACCCTAAATCTACAAAGGATTGTTTCTTTGTAAGTCCCTTCTTTTTCCTGTCATCTTCCCATAGTAGCTATAAAATATGTTAAACACCATAATATTGTTTGTATAAAACAGTGTCTAGATTTTGATGAATTACTGTTATGAATTAAAATGAAGAGTTACTTTATAGGTGAAAATTATTTTTTCATATACATTTAACAACATGGAAAATCATGCTGAAAGATATGGTCACGTAACTGACATTGTAACTGTTTGTCAGCATTTCTGTAGCAACAAAAAATTAATCAACTCTTACTTTTAGAGATAATATCATAATTAGAACAAAGTTGCATTGTGTAGATATAAGCTTAACTAGGATGCCTGCCACTCATTCTTACATAAAATATTGTGGGCCTTATTTGTAATTTGACTTGGAAAGTGTTGAAGTTGCATACAGTATATTACTCAACAGGGAATTTGCCTCAAGTGTGACTGATTTACTTTGAAATATATAAAGATGGGAATTTAGTTGGCCAACACCATTTGTACTTATCTTACCAGTAAATAGGTTGCTATGGCAACATCTTCAAACACATACTTCTGAGCACTAGTCTTTTCTGGCCATTTCTGAAAATCAAGTATAAGTTATTATATTATTCATACTACAGACTTTATCCTACAGACATACATTGTACCACTCCGATAAAGATTTACTTATAAATCATGCAAATTTTTCTCTTATAAAGCTAAAGGTATTGCAAAAATTCATAGCCTTCAGAATGAATATATAACTGCTTCAGTAACAGATAGTACACAATGCTTGCTTGTAAGAAAGTTACATTGTTTGTGCATCTGTTATAATATTATAACAATATTATAATAAAAAAAAAAAATTATAACAATATTATAAATTGCACATTTGCATTTGTACAAAATAGAAGATTTATTCATTTATGAAGCCTTTATGTACCTTTAAAACTCTCTACTATTTATAGCAAAATTTTATATGCAAACTAGCACAGGAGTACCGATCATTGAATGTTCACAAAATTGGTGTTTGATAGCAGAAAACATTTATCAAAAGTCACAAATTACTTCAAGTCCATTCCCATTTATTGGCATTACACCCTATACTAATATAAAGTATTCATATTAGTATATAGAGTGATAGGAATTGACTTTATATTAGTATATAATGTCATGGGAATGGATTTAGAATTAATTTATGACTCTGGATATTTTTTAGGTATCAAACACATATTTTGTGAACATTCAATTAGCAAAACTACTGTGCAAACTAGAACCTTAGACTTTGAAGAGTTCAGAACTATACTTTCTATTACAAAAGTTTGCATGTAAGCTACAAACTTAGACTATGAACAGAACAGAGTATAAAAGACAACAAAAACCTCTGCAATGGGGATGCCATATTTGTTTTTCAGTTCACTGTACAGTCTGCTATAGTTCTCTACAGAGATCAGACGCAGAGAAACAAGGCCTGTTCTCAGACTTGGCTGTTCACTCCATCTTGCAAGCTTCTGTAGAAGCTGACTTTTAATCCAGGTCAATGAGAGCTTTCTTTCAGAATCTGTAGAGCAGTCTGAAGTACTGGCATACAGGCAAATCCTAAAATGAGATTTATATATAAATAAATTTTGTTATGAAAATAAATGAAAATTCATTATAGTTTACCAAAGAATATAGTCATGTTTATTGAAATGTTGACAGTATAAAAGGTTCCTTATAAGAAATGATTAAAATACAATAAATATATTAAAGGTCCATTAAACTTAAAAAAGATGATACTTTCATTTTTCAAAAGCATTAATTTTTTATTGTTGGTGACCTGATACAGTTTCTCAAATAGCCAAAAAGTATGAAAGATAGAATGTTTGTAAGTCAAAATACAACTTTCAGATTTTGCTACCTTCAATGTATATCCGGTATTATTTCACATTTGATGTGACTTATTTCGGGTGATAGATGCTGCTTTTCAAATTTACAATCACAACATAATGAAAAACCTGTAGGCCCTTTTTACAGGAAAGAATAAAAAAATTCTTAGGATAAATGGGCCTTTCAGGCTAAGAGAAAATCATTCTATGAGTTCATCAAATTCTGTCACATATGTACATGTGTATTTTCATAATATTCATGATCAAATCCTTTATTAAATCAAATTAAAAAACTTATTATACACTCCTCTGGATAGTGCCATTATAAACATTCTGAACATGAAAAACTACAGTTACCTTTTCTCAGGACTTTCTAGATATTTAAAGCAATATCCAACTTCCAATGGTACAATCTTTTTGGAATCATCTAATCTTTTCAAGGGGATGAAAGAACAACTGTTCTGAGATTTATCTAAAATAAGAAGAATATAATTGACTTAAATATGCTGTATAAAATTTACAACAGAAAAAGTGCAAGCAGGGTGTTTAAAATAAAATTATATTTAGTTAGACAGACCCTAGTAGGTTTTGCTATCAAGTACGAACACCAAACATGTCACCAGTTATGCTCTTAAATTTTTTTTTTTTAATTTAAAGCATAAAGTGTTGATACAGTAATTAACCTCCCTGCAATAACCATGCAGGGTATAAGCCAAGATATAATTTTTTGGCTGAAAGTACATCACTACATGAAGGTCACTATACAGCAGGGAATGAGCTCCATAGGGCACTGCCGTTCAAGCAGTCTTATTGTATTTTGAGCTCATGCAACCTAGTAGCCTTCCTTATCATCCCTTCCTAGTCTGTTGAGCCACTATAGGATCTGCCTTCTATATGTTAAAAGAAACAAAGTTCTTTATCCTAACTAGTGAGTAGTCAGTCGGTGTTCTTTCTGCAGATGACCTGTGCCTCTCAGAGTCAGACGCATACCAAGCCTTGGCAAGGGGAAGAGAAGAAGGGATATCTATAAATCCTTTTAAATAATATAAATTTCAAGGTTATGTTATTAAATTAAATAATTTGTTCTTCGGAGTAAACTAAAGTTATTTGGGGATCAAAACATTTCATGAAGGTAAGCTATCCAACTATGGACATCATTTTTTCACTCGGGTGCCTGTTTGTGTCTGAAATAGTGCATGTTTCGGTACATGTACCTGAGGTCGTCTGATCTAACATTAAAGCTAAAGAGCTGGCGTAATAGTACTGTTGGTGCCGGGACTTAAAATACCTTTTGTCCATGGTTTAGGTGCTACATTTTTTAAACAACTTCGCTCGTCCAAAATTATCTTAATGGGTAATTGTCTATTTCCAATGCAAGTCGAAACAGTTTCACTGTAAGAAAAAAAAATGTTTGAAACATAGGTCCAACCATTCAAACTGAAAATATTTGGCTATCTAGATCTATTAACACTTACCATAAATTACTAATTCTGGAATATTAGCGTGCCTTTCTGGTTGTTTTGGCAACAGTTGACGGATAATAACAGCAACATCATCTTCTGATATATCTGAAAGACCTTCAACACAATCACTTGTATTTTCTTTAATGTCATGTTCAATGGCAAGTTCACCCCCAGATATATTCTGTGAATTAAACACCTCATCAAATGAGAATCCGTGCAAGTCTAAACTAAGATTTTCAAAAGCAGATTTTAATTCATGTCTGCAAAATGTGTCCTTTGAAATAATCTTAAAGTATTCTAGTCTAGAACCACAAAGACGTCTATTCACAACGTGTGGTTTATTTAACCATACAGTCAGAGAATTTGCAAACCCTTCACTATTTCCATTGCACACTTCTGTAGCAAGCACTTCTCCATAGTTTATAAAATGTTCATTCATTTCTGAGCCTTATTTCTTACCCTTATTATGTTCTATTTCAAATCTTTAATTAATTCAGCGTATTTTCAACATGACGAAATAAATTCATTATTTAGAAAATCTGATATTTCAACATAATGGGCGCAGACATCTTGAATTCAGACTGGTATAAAATTCATTGTCTTTAGACGTTTGCATTTTTGCAAAATCCTATAGCGTGCGGCAGCGTGATCACCGTTTTTAAGACGCTTTAAAAATCACCAACTGCGAACAATTCAATGCGGAAGTGAGATGCCGGTTAATGTAAACAAATCAAGATGTGTTTGCCATGCATGTCACTTTTTGGATGTTTTATTGAATTCCTGCCTTACATATGCCTTGTCACTATACCATTTTTCGGTTCTTTTGAAGGAATTGATGTGATTCTTCGACTTTCACTGCTGATTTTCTTGTATACAAGCGTCAGTGCAATAATTCCTAAATCATTGGTAATAATTTTAATTGTTTCAGATATAGCAGGTGTGATTTTCATGGTATAAATAACTATGCAAAATTTGCAATAGTATAATTATGTAGAATAATTTGGTAAATTTATATTTAAATATTTGAAATGATGCCGAGAATCTTTAATGGTACATTACATTTATTAAATTACATACATTACTCTGCAATGTACATTTGTAGTCTCAATATTTTGACTGCAAGAACGACCAATTATATTCAATCTAAAATTACACAGATGTAACGGGCGACCAAAGTCTATATGTCTTCTTGTTTACATGTCTACGTACCCATGAGGTGTTTGACATTAGTGATAGATATTAGCTTAAGGTCAGGTCTTCAGTGTACCAGTTTATATAGGAATGACATGACATGTACTATGCAGCATCAGATGAAAAACAAAAATGTTAAAAAGCGGCTTATAAAGTTTTGGAAACCATAACTAAATAGATACATAATAAAAAGTCCTAAAGCGCACAATTTATTGGCTAGTCATTGTGTTACACAAAGACGTCTATTCACCACATGAGGTTTACCTTTCACTGTTACCATAAAGTCCTAAAGCACACAATTTATTGGGCTAGTCATTGTGTGCCTGATTGGATTTAAAGTTAACACAATGCTTTTGTCCAGTTTCTTAAATTATGTGCAAAGTTTTTAAAGGCACCTGAACCACTGATACAGTGAAACTCCAATAAGTTGTTAAAAGGTTAATGTTAATATTTTCATACAAGTTAACAATTAACATAGCAGATCATAAACAGGCAAGTATTGAAACCATAAATATTAGTAGTAGTAAAGGACACATCGCTTTATATATAATGTTATAATATATATAATAATAGTTCCGGTGCCGATTTTATGCTTAAAGACTCAGGAATCTTGCATAAGAGAAAACCCTGGTTAGGATATTAAAAACATCAGCCAATCTGATTCCATATTATGAGCTTACATGTACAGTGTACCTTTATTAATTATCATATATACATAAAGATAGTTTTAATAACTTTTATTGATTAAAATATTTATGAAGATATTTGTCCAGTATCATTTTACATTTAACTTAAATATTAAATTTTATTTTCTATTTTCAGCATTATGTCATACCATACCTAAACCTTTTGGCGTTTGGTTTAATTGTTATTTATCTACCACTCGGCTCGATACCATATCCGATAATTTGGCTGTACGATAAGATATTATGGTTATCTGATCCAGTCTTGTTAGCTGTAGAGGTGATATTGGCCCTGAACTTTGTCATGCACTGTAGTAGAAGATGTGCAGAAAATATTGAAGAAGACGAAGAGGAGGCGTGGAAATGGAAGGTATCATATTCTATGTATCATATTTTACATAACATATTTTATGCGCTAAAATAGTGAAATACATTACAGCCTGAAAAAGGCCCTTAACAAAGAAATTTCTCTGAAAGGTGTTGCTCTATTGAAGTTAATTCTATGTCAAGTCTTATATTTGGAAGCATTGATACAGTTGCTGAGAAGAGGTTATTGCTCTATACAGTGGACCATTCTGACGAGGTTGCACAGTACATTACAATTAACAAATATCTTTACTTCTTTTTGTATTTGCCGTACCTGTTTTTTTTTAATCAAGAATTTTATTTCCTAAACATTAAATTGGAAAGTCGCCAGTTTTTTTGCTTAAAATGCATGTCAAATGATTTGGGCTATGGATTTTGCTTCCATTTTACCATTAACTCCGAGAGTCTCCTGACAAAATGTCAGAAGATCATATTAATGAATCTTGAATTTTTAGAAGTCTGAGAATTTTAGGAAAAAATATGTGACCAAGTTTTGGTCATGAATTTGGCAAAATAGAATTCTGTCTTACAAATTACCCATCCAGATTTTTGGTAACAGTTTTTGTGCACTAGTTTATTTTTTTCTTTTACTAGTTATATTGTATTGTAGGTTAGAATAATGTACATTAATCAATGCCTTAATAATGAAGCCTGATTGTCGTTTAAAGCATGTCATACAACAAGGTTAATTTTTCCACATCTATTTTTCAATAAGACAATGTAATACATGTAATGCACATTTTGAATTTAGAATTTCATATTATGAGTGTTATTTTCACTTTGTTGATATGACTTTGTTATAAGATATACAATTACTATTATTAGAGACTCCAAAATACATGTGTAGTTATTTTATCCTGCACTATAGGCAAGCCATGAATTACATACATGTATATATTATAAGTATAAAATATTATGCTACTTTAATACTTATATAAATATTGCTGTTTTTTATCATTACAGGTGTTGTTGTCAGTATTTTCAGCAGCATGCTATGCTATTTTAGCTATTATAGTGGTACATGTGTACCAACAAGGCTCCGATATACAGTTCTGGTGAGCCTCAGATTTATTATACTATTTTGAATGCATGTGTTATTTTAAAAATAATATACATTATTGTACCATTTTTTTTTACTTTGTTGCTTTATGTTAAATGTGTTTAAAGCTATATCTGATGAAATATTATATGAAAAATTTAAAAAAAGTAAAATTATGTTGTTTTCATAACACTTATGGTTGCTTCTTTAAATATTTGTCATATAGATTGTCTGTGTAATTTATTATACCTAAACGGACTAAAATGTTCTGGAACAAAATATTCTTTTCCTCTTTTTAAAAGCTTTTGCAATGATTTCACACATGCCCTACTCACTTTCAATAAAATATATATGGATAGATATTTTTTATTCTAGGTGTTACATTACCATTTCAATCACAATATAAAAATAATATTTCAGACCATAGGCAATAAAAAAATATTTTTACAAACTTTAAGCAAATTGACTATATTATATCTCCCTTAAGCAAATTGACTATTACCTCTCCCACTTCACCCCACCCCCTCCCCTTTCCAGTTCCCCTACCCCTTTAACATCAAATTTTTCTTCAATCTTTGAAAATCATGTGCACTGTGTGTGGTGCCTATGGCAAATTTTTTAAAGGTACAGTAGCAGTATATGCTAAATAAGTTAGTCAGTGGCTGAATCTGTAAAATAGAATTTATTTCCATTTTTTCTCTCATTTGATTGCATGTGTTATTCTTTCAAATATTTTCTTTATTTTTGTGTGTAGATCTTTTAAATTATAGGACAATATTTTAATTTGATTGCATGTGTTGTGTTCTTACAGGGTTGTGGTATTAGTGTTGTGCTTTAGTTTTATGTTAGCAGCTCACAATATGATGTGGATGTCTGTTGAAGGTAGGATGTTATTTGTTTAAAGGAGCACCACTGAGGTCCAACAGCCTTAGAACATAAAATATGAATTGCCTCCACAGATTTGCTGGAATAAGTAACGCTGAAAGATATGCAAAAGATAATAAAGAAATATACTAAGAAATAAAGTAAAAATTTCATTTTTGTGCTTTTCATAGACCGATTTGGCGCTTTGGTATTTTTGGTCATTTTTCACAAATAGAATAACAATTTTTGAAAAATGGAGTGAAAAAAATTTGCACACAATTTATTTGCCTATTTGGGGGTTGGTGTGAATATAGAGAATGGCTTGTTGGAAGGTGGTACAGAGATTAACCTAGTGACTTGCAGTAGTTGGCAAGTACTGAGTTTTGAAATTTGATTGTCCAAAGGTCAAGGCTACAGTGGTTATCACACTGTGTGACAGAAATGTTAATGCTAAATGACTGTGAGTTTTTCATCCTCCAATCATGATCATTGCCTTAAGTATACACAGACGCAGGTCTTACCTTAGTGAAATATAATTGACAATTTTGTAATTATTACATAGATATAAATGTCCATTTATTGGATTGGAATAAAATTTTCGTGTTAAAAAAGGAAAATGCCTGAAACACTGTCATTTGCTTGTGAATGGCTCACACAAGACTGCTTGAAATCAAGAAGTTATACAATAAATTGTGTATATTAGGGTTTACTCTACTCAAATTTTCCTGCGGTCTCCTATTTGATGGTTTATGTAGAAAAATTTCTATCTGGAATGTCAATGATAAGCTTTGTATTAAAATATTTTCAGGTATAATAAGTGATGTAGCATTTGTGACACTAGCATCTATGGTAATATTATACACAATGAAAGAAGAAGTTTCACTAAAACACAAACCACTAGCTACACCTTCCTCATGGTACAGGTAAGAATTTGATAGTATTTTCTCAGGGCATTTTCTCCCTATCACCAGCGGCCCCATAAGGCCCCATTCCCAATCTAAAATAATCTCTCTTTTCCCAATTACAAAGAAGTATTCCCTACAGCTGCCTTAAATATTATTCTGTTCAATTCTTTAAGAACAACTGAATTGCTTTTTGACTTGTTAAAAGAAGGAACAGGTAATACTGAATAATCAAACACATGAAATTTCAATAAAACTAAAATAGTTTTTAAATAGTTTGATATTTCTCAAATTTCCTTAAATGTCGCATATTCTTCCAAATAACTGGAAAAGGGAGACATTTGTTAACCAGATAATCTCAAGAAAAAAATGTTTTGTTTAAAAAAAAATAATAGATTAGTGGGCATGAACAATTTCTCCTGATGTGTGCCAAACTTGTCATACATTTCTCAAAAATTTCAATAGCATTTTTACAGAACTATTTTCACCAAGTGCCTTGGTTTATATTGTTGGCGTTGCGTGATTTGAAAATTTCTTGCAGAATTATGGCCCTTTGTTGTTCTTTTTTTCCCTCGCACATGAAAATATTGGCAGAAATACCAGATTTTGTGAAAATCTGGTGTCATTTCTTTTTAATGACAATTTTTTATTTAGGGCATAAAGTTGTATGATGTGAAAACAAACTAGTGTCATTCCTGGCCTTTTTCAGTTGATATGATTGTATCTTGATAAAAATCATACCAAAGTACATGTTCTAAAATTGAAAGAATGATTTTTGTAAATTTCAGAGGTTGGTACTTGCCTAAAATGACTTCTAAAGTTACTTAAAAAAATGGCAGAATAATTTTCAATTTTTTATATTTTTCAGTTTTTACAGCAGAGGCTCTATGCTAACTGAGACTTACAAAATCATACACACTTCTATAGGTAAGCTTTTTATTGTGTTTAATTGATGGGCTGTCAAATGGTGATTTTAACTTTTCAGGCATTTTTTCGAGTTTCATAGTCAAGATTAATAGGATCTTCCATTCCTTACTATTTCATATACTGTAAATTTTAAACTTATCTGAGAAATGCAGTAAAGACAGGCTTTATATCATCTTCCCAGATTTGTTAAATCATTACTATTCCTATTATCATAAATAGACTTGTCCAATTCTTTCAATCTAGACAAAACCATTTATCATTTTAGGGGAAATTTTAAAATATGTATCAACTGAATGGTGAACAGTGCAGACGTAGACAGTGACTTTTTTAAGGTCAATTTTGGCTGAAATTGGGCCTCTTTCCCCACCTGAAAATTATAAATTTTCCATTTAATAGAACAATTTTAATCCCCTCAACATTTTAAAAAGTAATGGAAACTACTTAAATGTTTTGGAGTGATTTAAACTGACGAAAAACAGTATGGATATATGCAGGGGAGTTGTCCTAATTTTTTTTATTATTTCGAAATTGTATTGGTTATTAAAGATTGTTTCAAACCTTGATGATTTTGATTTGGCCCACTCCCAAAAAATGCTGATAACCACACATATTTTTCCATCTGATAGGCCCCTCCACCTTTCACCAAAATGATTAAAACCAATGCATGATAATCACATGGTATAATGCATATTTTCTTTTCTTATCTATTTCAGAGAATGCTCAGGTTGCTATACTCTACCTAAAGAGATTCCTTAGTCCACTATTCTTGTTGTTGTTGGGCGTCCGTCTGTACAGTATACTTTTCCTTATCGGGAGAATTATGAAAAACTTTGAATTAGAGGTACGTTTTTAACTACGTACAGTAAAGCTCAGGTTATAGTGAACTTGTCCAGATTATGACTTTTTTATATGCTTTGTCCGAGATTTTGATAAAAAAGTTTACCACTTTTGGGAGATTTGACTGGTAATGTCTACTTTAGTAAAAATATTTAAGAGTAATTGCCTTGATGAGGAGTTATTGCCCTTTGATAAGAATATCCAGAGATTTTAAATAGATATTGATAATTGATTGACAACTTGTTTACTGATAATTAATTTAATAAACATTGGCATCAAATGACAAATGAAACAGAGTGTTTATAACTTCATTGAGTATATTTACATTGTAGTTAGAAATATCTGAGCATGATTAGCATTTAACAATAACGTTTTTATTACTGTGATATGAGAATAGATGTTTTTTTTATATTAATAATAAAATTTTCAAAAATATTTCATCAAATTTCAGACAGAGGAGTCCTATTTAGAAGAATTGCAGACAGAGTTATCACCCTTTAAATCTCCGTTTATTGTGAAATGTTCCATGATATTTATGATAACTCAGTTTACCACGAGACTGTATTACCAGTGTAATGGCGTATCAGTATTACCAGCATGGTTAGACTCACTTTTACCAGAAGATATTCTCTTCGGCAGGATGTTTCAAGTCATTGTGTTGAACAGTTTCTATATTTGGAGATTATATTGTGCTGATAATTGGCAGTGGAATGACTGGTTCTCTGCTTGAAGAAGAAATTTGTCTGGTTCTCTGCTTGAAAAAGAAATTTGTCTGGTTGTCTGCTTGAAGAAAAAAATTTGTCTGGTTCTCTGCTTGAAAAAGAAATTCATCTGGTTCCCTGCTTGAAGAAGAAATTTGTCTGGTTCTCTGCTTGAAGAAGAAATTTGTCTGGTTTACTGCTTGAAGATGAAATTTGGTTGTCTGCTTGAAAACAGAAATTTGAATAGTTCTCTGCTTGATATAATGCTTCAAGTGAAGGAAACATGAAGTGTTTTTTTTTTTTTTGATAGCAAAAAGGTTAATGGTTCTCTGTTAAGAAATAATTTGTTTTTGATCTTTTTGTTTGAAAAATTGCTTTTGAATAATTTTATTTTTTTAGAGTTTAATTAAGTTCAGAAGTCAGAATACGGGAGTAATATTTTAGAATAGTTTTTACTGTCTTATTATTTGCATTATTTTAAAGGCTCATGATGCCTAAGAAATTTATTTTAATTTTTTCAAAAACTTCTTTTTTTTAAGTGTGTCAGGGGCAAGTGTTATGGTTTCAAAAATTACACATTGGCCAAGTACCTGAACCATCTTTTGCTTCCGTTGCTATCTGGTAATTAGTTTAAATATGGTAATTAGTATTTTGAATGAAAGTCAAAATACTTCTTTGTTTACATTTTTGCTACTTTTCAAGTTTTGTGAAAAATAATCACACATTCACACTCTATTTTCTTTATGTGATAAGCATCTAACATTCTCAAAACCATTATTTTCTAAGGGGAGAAAAAATATTAGTTTCATTGACATAATGTGCCATTAACATTCTGAAAAAGGGGATATAGGTCAAGATTAATGATTTATATATAAATGTTGCATGGCTACTTTCTGTGGTTATTATTTGATTTCTATACTATTCTCATTCATGCAAATTCATAATCTTTGAGTTTATTTATGCAGTCTTTGCAATCCAAATCAGGGTATTTTTTTTATCCATTTTCCTTTGATGAACATGTGAAGTGTTTTGTTAAAAAATGTTTCAAGTATTTGTACAAGTTTTTACAAAGGCAAAGAAGGAAAGTGACCTGACCTAAAAGAGCAAAAAACTCAATTTCACAGTCAGATGACTTAAATAGTAGAATGATGCCTCCCAATTTTTTTTCAACAATTTGAATAAATCAGGATACTCTTTAAGAAAACATCCTCTTGAATTTTAATTAAAGCTGTGGCTAAATTAAATTTTCCTTTGCCTTTATAAAAAATAGCACTACACCTTAAAACGTCTTTAACTTTTCACTGCTCATTATTACTAATATTTTTATATGACATAATGATTTAAATTTGAAATCTGTTTTGTTTTGCTGTACTTTAAATGTATACAGTCTAACCTCCAGTAAAGACCATCTACAAATTATGACCATCCTGTAAATGTAGGCCATTTGCGACAACTCTCCATTGATTTATTAGAACAGAGTAACTTCCAAATAAAGACCACCTGTCTATAAAGGTCATATTCAGTCTCTCCTTAGGGTGGTCTTTGTTGTCCTTAGGGTGGCTACTATCCTTGAAATTGGTCTGCAAGTTTGTTTTGATGATTTCCAGGTCAAGTTCAAATATGGGTCACCTGGAGTCAAAAACTAGGTCACACTGCCAAAATATGGATAAATCATGTGAACACTCTATAGGTCACAATTTTTACTCAATTGTCACCTAATTTGGTCTAAGTAATTGCTCGGATAAGTTTGATGGGTCAGGTGAGCGATCTAGGGCCATCTTGGCCCTCTTGTTTTACAACGCGACCAGTTGCTTTTCAACAATCTAGCAAAAGCAGAAATTTTGATAAGACCCGTAGCTTTTCAGAGATATGGATTGAGGCAAATTTTGAGAAAATAGAATTGATGATAATTGATGTGAATATTTTATTATTGATCTGGTTACATGTATTTTGTTATTATTTTTCTGTACTTTTATATGATGAGGAAATCTCAATAAACTTTACATTTGTGGTATTTGTTCTTCTTTCGTTCTGTTAATTTCGAGAAAAATCAGAGTTGCCCGCTAAGCTGCAAAGGGAGAGCATCGGGTTTTATAATCTATTGGTCGCAGGTTCAAGCATTGGGCAAGGCAAAATTCTCCATCACAGTTGATCTTCCATATTGAGTCTTACAGTCATTTGTCTCTCACTACTGATTTATTAAACATGTGGGATTTGTAATTGGTCAACGTTTTACATGCCAATTTTTGAGAGGCTGCTGAAAGTTTGCAAAGTGTCGCTTTCTTTCTTTAAGGAACTCAACTGCGGTTCAAAAGCATAAAAACATAACATTGGAATTTTTACATAGAACAAGTGTGACAATTTACAACAGAAAGATATCCATAAGATTATCAAGAAATATACTCAAAAATATGTAAATAATTGTATTTTTGTGAAATTTGTAGCCCAATTTGTGTGAAAAGCATTGCAAATTTTGGGTCATTTTTCTTGATTAGAAAAACTACTCTGGAAAAACAGAGTAAGTGAATGATCTGAAAGTTTGAATTAAAGTTTTTGGTCAAAACTTACATTAAACGGAACATAGATCCTGAAAAATTAGTTCAAGTTCCCTCATGTCAAGAATTCTCTGTGGAGTCCCTTTAAGTTATCCAGGAAAGCCTGTAAGTGAGACCCAGCGCCAGGATAAGACAACAAAATTAAAATTGGTGAATATGTAGACTGACCAAGCTCTTTACTATCGGCTGCTTCATTATAGCACATGTATTTTGATAGTGTAAAACCTTAACACATACACCACTATACATCTTTTATGGACTCGTCCATCAAAACAGTTCCTTGTTTTTAGGGAAAACTTCACCATAAATGCTGTCTTAACAGTGCAGACCATGATGGTTATCACAGATAATCTTGATCTGCATTGATCGCATAGGTAGATGCAACTGCCACCAGCAGACTAAGGTCACATTTACTTTATTTATGTCTTGTACATATATTTCTGGCCTTCAATCTTTAACAGGCTGGTCTGAGTAAAGGCTAGCCACTGTTGGGTTCCAGACAGGCTCAAAGCTCAATTGTAATGAGATATGCAAGAATATTTGAACCACTTTGGTTGTAAACCTGAATCTCAACAGCACTGGTGACATTCGAGGAAAGAAGACACTCGTATAATAAAACATGACAGTTTTATTTTTATAGAAATAAAGATAATCTTTAACTTCTACGACATATAAAGGTACATGTATATAATATACAAAGAATATATGAAATGAGGATAATCTATAACTTCTGAGTACATATAAAGGTGTAATATTCACAGAATAAATGATATATGTATTACAAAGCATTCTTTAAGTAGAATCAACATAAATCATTGTACTTAATTGTATGATCAATCCTTTTAAACAGAATGGAAATGATTCCTTTAAAAACGAGTTACTTGCCCTTTGCATGAAGCACAGAAATGTATACTGTCATCTGTTGTATAAACAGATTATAGTTTTAATGATACCTGTCTATAATAAATTATAATGAGTAGTAATAAACAAAATTATGTCAATTTACCATATGTTCATTTTTACGTACACAACTGACTTAATTCAACATGTAATTCAGAAGAAATATTTAAGTGAAAGCATAGTAACGTCCCTTGACTTAAGTTACACCATTTGTCAAAAGGTCTGTTCTAATTATACAATATTTAAAAGAAGATATAGTTATACAACTTGTTTTTTTATTCACACCATTTGTTAAATGTCTTAACTGTTTAATAAACAAAGTTACGTCCCTTGATTTCAGCGATATTTAAATGAAAACATAGTGATGTCCCTTGTTTCTTGTTCCCACCATTTGTCAAACGCCTCATTCTGTGCTACTGTAAACCAGTTCCGCCAATCTCCTATCTTACCTTGAATAAGCAAATAACAGTTTTCGAGGTCGTTAATTGCATTTAATATGTTGCGAGATTTTATGGAATTTTAAACCATAACAATATGTAATATATTGATACAAAAAAGTTTGTTTCGTTGGTTTTACGGCACACTAACACAGTATAGGTCATATGGCACCGAAACAGGAAATACCATTTTGATTTACCTCGGGTGTTACAAACTTCAAAGCAACTTAAGGAGGTCAAAACCACCACACTTACTGGAGATAATAGATACATAGACTTCAGTAATTCGAACCCATTTAGTCGCCTCTTACGACCGCACAGGGTAGACGGTGGCTGCAATTCCTAAGCTTCAACAATTAAAGACAACCCCTCAGTCACAAAGGACAAACATTGAAATAATTTGTTTAATGTTATGTCTGTTGATTTAAATAAAGATTAAGCCACTGCTGTCGGTTGAAATTTGAAAAGTCACATTAGATTAGATCTTAAAAGTGTTCATTGCAATAACACTAATGTAAATAACGGAACCAGACTCCTTATAAATTATATAAAATAATTGCATGAAATAACTATAAAACAACCTCACCTTTTCTAAATACGGAAAAGTCATGCTTGGTCATCTGTCCCATTCTTACTTTTATTTCTTCAGGTAATTTGTCCATCTTTCCCTTTCGTAGTTTATCAATTTGGCAGTTTGAGACGATTTGTTGCAAGTCTTCATCACTTACATCGTTACCAAGAAACTTGCATACCTTTTTCATCTCCCCTTGACAATCCTGTTCAAATATAAAAACATGGACCTGTATAATAATTAAATATATGTAATACAAGTCTCTAAATAAAAGTATCTGGTAGAAATGATATAAACATTATTTTTTAACTTTAAAGCTGCACGCCTCCAGATGAACCAAAATATTTCAAGAAAATCAAATTTGAGAAAAAAAAGTACTGGGATTTTAAGAAAATCAAAAAAAATAAGATTATAGTAATAATTTCAATGTTATGTGTGATTAATGACTAATTTTGCAGTATTTTTAACTATTTTTATACTGCCTAAGTAACGAAATGCTGTTTGCAATGTAGAAATTATTATCTTAGTTCACTTCACAATATTTTACTCTTCTATGCATTTTCTCAATTTTCATGAAAAAAAAGCATAAATCTGGAGGTGTGCTGCTTTAAACCAGCATGTTTGGAACTTGCATTGCTTTAGTTCGATGCATGTTCATAAGAATCAGGAGATTGTGATCTGGCCTTCTGTCCGTCCAGTTAAGTAGGACAGATATGCTCTTGGCCTATGAAACCTGTCTTCTTTTTGCAGTCAGGGCATATAACATATATAGTTTATGTATATCTGTTTATCATTTTCGACAAAACCCAATCTATTCCACAATCTTTAATACACAGTACAAAGAACCTGTCTAGAATTGCCTTGGAGAGTTTATATAAGGCAATGTTATAAGCGCGTGCGCAAGGTTATCAAGGAATCCAATCAATATACGTCATAACTCTGTCACAATATTTCAGTAAACTTTGAAAGAATTAACAAAATAAATTTTACTTTTTCAAATGTTTAAATTATCATGTACATCTTGGATTTATAATGATTCTTATATCTCAGTGTACATGTATGCCATTAATTTATACTGCTTTCTTGTTGCTAAATATAAAGTTTACCTGATGCAGGTTTTCGTAATATACCAGATGAATGGGAACATCTGCATTTTCTTTCATAAACGTCTGCCATTCTCGTAAATATTCGGGATAAGAACCATAGTCAACTGTAAAAAAACCCTCTTAACAGCAATTACAAAAATATGGAACAATTACAAACACCATTTGGAACAATTACAAACACCATATAATTACAAACACCATTTGGAACAATTACAAACACCATTATCATGGGAAAAATTACAAACAACATTATGGAACAATTTTAAACACTATATGGAGTAATTACAAACACCATAATTATGGAGCAATTACAAACACCATATATATGGAGCAATTACAAACACCATATGGAGCAATTACAAATACCATATGGAATAATTACAAAACCATATGGAACAATTACAAACACAATTTGGAACAACTTCAAACACCATTTGGAAAATTACAAACACAAAATTATTGAACAATTAAAAGCACCATATGGAACAATTACAAATACAATATGGAACAATTACAAACACCATATGGAACAATTTCAAATACCAAATGGAACAATTACAGACACAATTTGGAACAACATATGGAACAATTTCAAACACAATATGGAACAATTACAAATATAATTTGGAACAATAACAAACAGTATAAGGAACAATTACAAACAGTATAAGGAACATTTACAAACGGTATATGGAAAAATAACAAACAGTATAAGGAACAATTACAAACAGTATAAGGAACATTTACAAACGGTATATGGAACAATTACAAACAGTATAAAGAACAATAAGATATCATATGGATATAAACGCCTTACCTTCACCCCTCATGAACATCTGCAAGAAGTTCTCAAACTTTCCGTCGTAGTCATAAAATGATAGACCTCTTGTATGATTGTAGAACGAGACAGCAACGTCCTTGGGATTTCTTACCAATAATACTATTTTCAACTTTTTCTCTATAACATCCTGTGAGTAAAAGACATTTTTTTTCAAATTTTCAATTACGACCTCCTCTATATCGATGAACTTAGTTTAGTTTCAAACATACAGCAACAAACAAACAAATAACTGAAATAAGCACTTGAAAATATTTATCTATGTAATGATTGGCAGGACCAATAGTGGGGGAAATTGTCTGACGGAGGGAAAAAGGGGGACAGTACGAAACATGTAACAGTCCGTTTCTTTTCTTTTTTTTTCAATTCAACTTGTGAAAAATGCCATTATTTTTATGTCATATTCTGTCTCACAATTGTTATTTCTGATAAAATAGACCTTAAAATATTTATCTTTTACTTTTGGAGGGGAATTTTCCACAGAAATAATGGAAAATATATATGCTTTCTTTGGACAGGTACTGGCATGCGAGCAGTTCCCGTACAAAAATCGTAGTCACTTAAACATTATTTTTTTTTTACGCTCACTCACCAAAATTTGAATGTTACATATCAATATTCGGCTCGTCACACAAATCATGGAAATTCCATCATGTTCTAAACATAGAATAACCCTTAGTTATGAGGCCTCATATGGGGTACAGAAATTATCCATTATTTTGTATGAAGAGAAGTAGTTCCCGTACATAAAATTTAACCCATTATAATTATACAATTTTATTTTATCGGACCTATTTTTCATTTATAATTGTTGAACAGACCATTTTCTAAGAGATAAATATATATAGATGTAATTCAGGAAATAAAAAGTAGACTAAACGAGTGTATCTATTACCCGGTACCGTTACCCTCCAACGCATTCACATGCGATGGCATGCTTGTATACATGATATTTTAAGCATCAAAGCCATAAAATTATTTTATATAGTAATATTGGTCAAAATTCTGATAATTAAACAAGTTTTCATCACATTGCCTTCTTATCTGTAAACAGGTGGTATTAGTGTAAACCCCTTAAACATGCCTCACGCGTAAGTATGTTTGCGCATGCGCGCAAGGACGGAATCCCCCAGATAAAACAAGGTCACGTTTTGACAACGCACAGGTGAAAGTGATTTAAAATGAGACTTTTTATACGTACTGCCGAACTGACACTTAGATTTTGTCTCGTTTATGTATCTGCTTGATTTGAAATGAATTTTTGAAGAATGCATGTAAAAATCAAGCGTTTAAATGAAAAATACGGGTACTGCTTCTGTACGGGAACTGCTCGCATGCCAGTACGGGCCGACCGTTGGCCCAAAATTTGCCTTAAAACTTACTGAACTTTCTAATACGATAATTGTTTACCTTTGGCAAGTATTTGACTTTCAAATGAGAATTCAGAACCCTTGGTTGTGGCAAATTTTCGGTGTATTCGATTGGCGAGGCGTCTATCATATTTTGACCTTTTTGAACTTCTGTGATGTCACATGTCCCTTTCTTCACCAAATATATCATCTCCCATAGCCAATGAGTTCCTTTGAACATAAAATAAAATGTGTATCTACGAGGTATGTACATTCTATCTGGAAGCAGGGAATAAGCGCTGGTAATAACCGCGGACTTTTTTTGCTTTTAAAGTGACTTATAAAGCTAGATCTCTGCTGCTATTTTAACTTTGAAAGAGAATGCTTCCAAAATTTCTGTATAAAAGAATTCCAAATAATTATGTTAGCATATTTCCTTAAAAGTAAATTACACATGCACAAAATAATAAATTAAAAAACTATAACTAGTAATAATATACATAATAATACATAACATTTTGTTCCGGGACATTTTATTTTGTTAAAACGTACACTTTTATGAAATAACGTTGAAATTCTCTGTTTTTACTCTTTCGTGAATCATCTATTAGATTAAAGAGAGAAACAATGTTATTTTACTGTTAACAAATTGAAAAAAATATTTCATTAGATATATACTTCTATATAATATTCTCCAATGATCTGTCACATTTCAAAAATGTACGATGTTCCGTTCGTGCCACTGCCTATGAATAACGCGAAAAATCGATAGCAATGAACGGATTTTTCTCGTTTCAAATTTCTTTCGTTCTAGGCAAGGCCCTTACGGAACACCGTAAAAAGCCCGTTGTCAATCGCAACTTGATTGCATAAGTACCTGTTTTCGGATAAGATTCTAAAAAATTATCGCCATCTTTGCATTTTATAATCGGTATCTTGTTGAATAGTTCCTGATGTACTTCAAATGGATATGCAAATGTACATTGTCTGTATCCATTTTCTTCATCGACCACGTCATAAGTGATGTTGTCACCGTCTGGGACGTCCTTAAATACGTGTCTTGGCATTATTATCTAAAATATATATGCAAAAACACGTATATAAATTTGCTGTTTTGTGTGGTAATATACATAGAATCAATAAATCAGTAAGTAAAGTATTGATTAAATTTAGATAAATAGTAAACTGTAGCCTATTGACACAAGTAAAAACAACAACAACAGCTAGGCTATCAAATCTATATACTGTGCACACATATAGATAGAGGATATTGAATGAGCGTAAGTATTTATTGAATAAGCATAATATTATTTTATAACGAATTCAATAAATTCACCAATGAACCTACACAGATATATTTAATATTCTATTTATCACATGTGCAAAACGAAACATGTTTAAAGTAACAAAAAATCATTTCTCATTGCCTATAATGTGTATTGCTAACATTTAGCAGTGCAAAGCCATTTTACGGGCACGGGTATGTGATAAATATATCGAGTTTAGATACTATAAAATGCATTGGCTGTCAATATAATTCATATGCTGTTCAGCTTAATAGCAATATAAATAGACTGAGATAACATTGTGTATAATAAAGTTTATAAAAACATCAGTTATGTGTTATACCTGGGACATATGACAAGTTATCTTATGTCCCAGGTTATACATACATGTTTAAAAATAATAATTAAGCCTTAATTTATTACTAGGAAAAGGTAATCTTACAATGAATTTTAACGTTATAAATGTTTTATTAATGTCGATAATAATTATATAGCTAGACGCTGTAAAAATATGAAACATTTTCAAAATCGCTAATATTATTAAGTTTAATTGATACATATGTATGTATATACATGTATAAATGGTATAGTACATACTGTGCATCTCTTAGTTCCCGGTACTTAACACTTTGAACCCAAAAAGAAAACAACAAACCATGAATTTTATGGTACAAATTGTCACAAGCTATAATAATATAAGTATTTTCTGCTGTATGGCACAAGGAAACAACAATATATTCAGTCAATTTTTATGGACTGAACGTAGACCATATGTCGGCCAGTAAAACAGTAGATATATGTCATCATTTAAATCGCGTTAATGGTGTTACATCTAAGTTTTTCATGTTTAAGTTAATATTTCTACATGTAATTTTGCAATTTTAAATATTGAAATTATCCTTACTTTGTAACTCAAAATTTATTTTTTTTAACAAATGATGAGTGTTTCAGACATACGCACAAATTAAAATGGACTATTGTTGCTTTTTTGTAGAAATTTGTAAAATGTTGTTCTGTTTTACGTAAAAATATAGATTTACAATATTTTACACAAAAACTCTGTTGTTTAGGTGTATGAATAAAATATGTCAATTCTGACCAATTTTTACCCTTGTCTCATGAAAATATGCCATTACCGTGAAATAAGTGATGACACGGAATTAGTGATGTTGAGTATATAAGTGTATTCACCCAACAAATTGTAGCAAATTGTATCATATCAGTCTTCAATGCTGTCGAAAAATTGAGACTAATACATGTATGTGCTGTTTTATTTGGATTTAGATGTGTTTGGATCTCCACTGGATAAATCAGGCATGTTGTAAAATACGGATCAATAGATCATCAGTAAAAAATCGCCACCACAAATTTAATATAAAATTATAGGTTATAGGCCTTACATCTATCATCATCTAAGTCTGATAATCGCCTCAAAATAATGCTCACGTACCACTCTCTACGCTACGCGCTTGATGCGAAGTCGGCCATATTGGGTTAGTTTTTATTTTGAATTGAAAGTTACTTTTTCTTCAGTATACATTACGGATTTCATACTCATATAATTTTACAGTAGATCTAGAGCAAGATATACGCTTAGCAGTAATGTCTGGTTAGTCGGAAATACGCAAGTTTATAAAGTTAACGCAAAATAGCACACATTATCAGTTTATCAAAAAAAGTACATTTGTTTAATTATATTTTAATAGATAGTTATAGCAGTAATGTATGCATAAAATATCAGTTGAATACTTAAAATAAATTAGAAAAATCTACCTTTTTTATGAATCCGTAGATCCGCTACTTTTAAAAAAAAGCCTCTATTATCTATGTGTGATAGTTCAAGTGTAAATCAAAGTGCTGAAGGCACTGCAGTTGGGACGTATGAAGGATCAAATAACTATTTTTTCTATTTCGGGGCAGATAATTCAATGAGTGAAGGTTGTTGCCGGTTGATAAATATAAAGTGCACAATTCAGTAAATGAACAGTAGTTGATACAATTATTCTATGGCACACATGTTCAAATATAATATTTAGGTTACATGTACGTGTAGGTCGATCATAAACCGTTATTGGCCTTTTTTGACAAGAGCAACAAGTGAAATTAGAGCTACCAGAGGAAACTGCAAGCTTGACTATTTTAACACATGACATTATAAAGGGAGACAAAGCTATGAAAAAATAATCAATTGTGATATATATCAAATTTTTTGTATCAGTATCAAGTAAACACTCAAATGGTCAATATTTTTTGCATCACATTATATGAATGTGACCATGTCATTAGAACTTATAATGGCCTTTGTTTACTGCAATTCTCATGCTAATCTCTTTCACTGTATAACGTTTATAAAGTTTCAATCAAATTCCTTCAATATTTTAATCCTCTCTCAGAACAGTATCATGAAATATATACGGAGATAATTCAAAAACTAAGTAATGTAGAATTTTGGTTATTTGACACAAGACTTCTGCTCACTAGTCTCTACAACTGTATTTAGTTTGAGTGTGATATCATTGAAAAGATTAACTCCAGACAATCATTATTTTAAAAGTTGTTGTAAAAAAGTTGCTTTAAAAGTGATCACAGGAAACAGTTTTTATGAACAGACAGACAGACGGACTGAAGGACACTCTAAAGTTAATATTTGAAACATCCCTGTTACCAAAATATAACATTTTAAAAGCAAAATTCTTAAACAGGAGATAACTCTTGTATTAAAGATGCAATTTCATAAAAAATTTTCAGCTCTTTTTGACTAATCACAAATATTGTTATATTTGCCATGTTTTAAGCCTATTTGTTGCCAAGGCAACTGATATTTTTTCAATATAGGAAGAACAGATAAGACATGCATAACCTCAAGACTGCCATCTACCCATATGTCAAGTTTCATAAAAATATTTCCAGTACTTTTTGAGTTATCACTGGATTTAATTTATGTGTAAAATTTGCCATATTTTCAGTCTATGTGTTGCCATAGCAACCAGAATTTTCAACATAGAAAGAAAAGAAAAAGACGTGCATAATCTCAAGACTGCCATCTACCCATATGGCCCGGACAAAAATAAAATATGAAAATTAACAAAGGGCAATAACTCAAAAATTAGGAAGTACAGTGTACTGGTTCTTGTGCACTGCACTTTTTCTTAATGAGATCTATCATCCTATGAAGTATCAAGTCCATAGCTTTTTTTGTTGAAGAGAAATGGCCCGGACAAAATTAAAGTATCAAAATTAACACACAAAGGGCAATACTCAAAAAATAAGAACTGCAGAGTACCGGTCCTTGTGCACTGCACTTCGGGTTATTAAAAGAAGCATGCATACCAAGTTTGAAGTCAATCAGACTTATAGTGACTGAGTTATGCTCTGGACAAGCTTTAGGGGACGCCGACAACGACACAGACGCCGCCGACAAAAGTAACCCCTATTATGTCACCTTTTCAAGGCGACACAAAAATTAGGGTTCTTTGAAAAAACACTTTCCTTCACTTGATTATTTTCGCTGTGTAAAAGTTTAATCAAATTTCATCAACTCTTTTCCAGTATTTCTCTGGACAAGCATAATTAAGTACATGTATAATAAAGGTAGATAATTAAATAAGAGGGCCATGAAGGCTCTGAGGTTGCTCACCTGTATATACCCCCCCCCCCACCCTGCAGGGCCAGTTTTAATCCACGGGCTTTTATTTGAACAAACTTGGAAGAATCCATAAGAAGATGATTCATGCTAAACATCAAAGCTCTAGTTTATTGGGTTTTTTTAAAGAAGATTTTTTAAGTTTTTACTAACACATACTGTTAAAAACAATGACAACCCTGGCGCAGGGCCAGTTTTGACCCCAGGGCTTTTATTTGAACAAACTTTGTAGACACTCACTAGAAGATGTTTCAACTTATAATATAAACTCTAGCTATTTGGGTTCATTAAAAAAGATTTTTGAAATTTTTACTATATGCATATAGGGAAAATCAATGATCCCCTGGGGCAGGGCCAATTTTGACCCCGGGGCTTTAATTTGAACAAACTTGGTAGACACTCATTAGAAGATGTTCATGCTAAATATCTTAGCTCTAGCTCTTTGGGTTCTTTAAAAGAAGATTTTTAAGTTTTTACTATTTGCATTTAAAGAAAATTAATGACCTCCTGGGGCAGGACCAATTTTGACCACAGGGCTTTTATTTTAACAATCTTTGTAAACACTCACTAGAAGATATTTCATGCTAAATATCTTAGCTCTAGCTCTTTTAGTTCTTTAAAAGAAGATTTTTTTAAGTTTTTACTATATGCATTTAAAGAAAATTAATGACCCCCTGGGGCAGGACCAATTTTGACCCCGGGCCTTTTATTTGAACAAACTTGGTAAACACTCATTAGATGATGTTTCATGCTTAATATCTTAGCTCTAGCTCTTTGGGTTCTTTAAAAGAAGATTTTATAAAGTTTTTACTATATGCACATAGGGAAAATCAATGACCCCTGGGGCGGGCCAATTTTGACCCCAGGGCTTTTATTTAAAAAACTTGGTAGACACTCACTAAAGGATGTTTCAAGCCAAATATCTAAGCTCTAGCTCTTAGGGTTTTTTTAAAGATGATATTTAAAGTTTTTTTCTTTCGGTTCCCATGGCAACCAGAGTTCAGCATGGAATTAAATTCTTTGCACAATTTTTAAAGGTGACAGCCAAAGGTACATTCTTGTGAAGTTTTGGATGAAATTAGCGTAGTGGTTTATGAGGAGATGTCATTTAAAGTAAAAGTTTACGGCCGGACGAAAAGGGATCACAAAAGCTTGACCTGTCACTTTGTGACAGGTGAGCTAAAAACTAAGGAATGGAGTTATGGTTCTTTGACACATTGGAAAATTCGAGTCGTTCAAGTTGATGTAGATTCAGTGATAGTTTGGAATAAGCATTTTTAACTTAAGGGATATAATTAAAACATGAAGCAAGGTAGAGTTATGTTTCTTGAACATTGCACTTCCTCTTAAAAGTCTCTATCACTTTGTGAAGTTTACATAAAATCCCTTCAATACATATCTAGTTATATTCATATTTCGGACAAGAGTGTGAAGGACAAATGTCTTCCTAAGTACAGACTATGTTTTTTTTCCTTTATCAACTAAAATCTCAAAAACACCATTAAAAACATATTTTCCTCCCATGAGCAACCTTTTTCCCCAAAAGTACAAGTCTGTATGGAATGAACACAGATATTTATCCAGAATATTACTTGAGTCCATACCGACAGATGGTTAAGACCGCAACTATATTCTCTCCCTTTCAGGAGCATAAATTATAATAACATGCTAAATCTCTTTCAATTCTCAGGTTTATTACTTATCATTACACCAGGCAAGCTAAGATACATGTTAAAACCACAGGCACTATATACCACATTTACCCATATACGCTCATAATACTATATATAAAGAATAAAGGTCCCTAACGAGAGAAAAATATCATGCAAAACAAACAAGAACTGTTCGGTAAAAATACACCAGATCACTATTTTATCTTTGTGGTTGTCTCTAGGAATAATGTATCCTATCATAAACACTTTTTACTTCATCGAAATCCTACAAAATGCTCCAAAATACGAGCAAGTTTCCAAATTTCACTGAAATGTCATTGCATGTCGTTTTCGACGTCCAAGCGATGCGTGTAAACAAAGGTGAATTCTGGTCAATTTCTACAAAATCAACGAATAACTGTTAAGATTTCGACATACTTTCTTTAAGGCAACTTGTATACACTCAAACTGCAATGTCTTTACTTCACAACTGTCCGACGATAACACTAACAAGCTAAAAAATTAAAAATAATTGACAGCTCTGTTCCAGAAAGTAACCATTTCCTACATTACCGCACTGAATATAAGGTAAAGTAATGATTGGTTAAGCCGAAAATCCGAGTTTTAACATTTTCCTTCAACACAATGTTCATGACTGGCCTTTACTATTGACAGGGGATTCAATTCAGACTAGCCCTCTTAAATACTCCAACTAGTCCAAAGTGTTAATGGTGCCTATACAGTTATGATCATTACATATGGAAACTGGAGATTCCCACCGAGTGTGATGCTTATCTTCATTCGCTTGACAGTGACACATGTCCACCTTAAAAAAAAGCAATAAAAATTATATGAAGTGCAATAATTTGCAAAAAATGCTTATCTTATTTGTCTCTTCTTACATTAATAATGCAGAGCACTAGATTTGTGTGTCTGTCATACAAAATGACTTTCAATAATACTATTTAAATATATTTGAAAAACAATTTCTTTAATAAATACTCATAGTAATACTAAATTCCTTTTTTGTGATATTTTTTCTGACACATGTGCAGACAGTACATTGTGTACACCGGTCTTACTGACCTGTGTGAAACCATTCTAAGCATGATGCCAAGAAAATTTTGGACTTGTGAGAGGCTGTAAATGACCCCAGATTGATCATAACTTCATAACCAAACGTGTAACCAACGCTGAAAAGCATTTGACTATATCTCAATCCATTGAGAAGTGGCATCACTTTGAAATCAATTTTGATTGAAAAAATCGAGGCAAAATAGTGATTTTGGGCAATTTTGAGATGTCCCCTCGTTGCCATTGTAACAGAAAATTTAAGCCTGAGCATGTTGTTGCAAGGGCAATGGTCCAGTCAACATTTGTGCCAAGTTTGATTAGTGTTGAAGCAGTTTTTATAGTATTATAGCAATTTGAACTTGTAACGGGAGACTTTTCAATGAAAACAGCCATTTTTCACAAAATGCTCATGAAGTAATGGGTTAAGAAATTTTGCATCTTGATTGGGAAAAATATTTAGTACCATGTACAAAGTTGTTAATCCAACAAATTGTATATCATTCAAAGCATAAAAAATACATAAAAAATTGACAATGGAATGTGTTTTTGAACATCATCTGTCTGGTACCATATTGGATTGAAATGGAATGAAGAAAAATTGTCAGCTTTGATAACGGGAATTTTGACTTATGATTTTTTTCTAAACTTGGAAAAGAAAAAAAGCATATTTGGCATTATTTGCCACTGGGAATGGGTCTGTTAATCTGACCCGTGGTGACACTGGTAAAAATGCATGTTTTCATTATTTTTTTTTTGAAAACAGTTTGGTTGGTGAAATATACATTAAATATTATATAAGTACCTGTTGTTTGTAATAATCTTCTAGTCTTTCTTTAATCTTATACTGTACTTTTTTCTAGCTACATGTACCAGCCTTTCCAAGTGAATTTTAAAGTAAATAATCTTTTATTTCCCTGAAAATATCAATTTAGAGATTTCATTTTCAAAAAAACATCCAATACTACTCTCTTAGTGTGTGTATATACAGAGACATATAAATACATTTTATGTATTTTAACGTCTCTGGTATATACAATGTATATATGTGTCTATACAATGTATATATATGTTTACACTATAATATGATTGTGTACAGCATGTAATGACATAATTAAAATTTGAAAAATTTATGATAATAAAATATTAATAATATTTCTTCATATCACTCCACAGTATTACCACTAAAATAGAAAATGTTCTATCATTTATTATGATATCTTTTTTTTACATGTAGATTTGTGAAAAAAATGTGAATATCAGTAGTGTCAAAAATTGTTAAATCATATAAAATGTCTAATTAACACTGATAAATTACTTCAACCATGTATTGAGAACAGGTATAGATCATTTCCAACAGTCTTGCTGTTGTGTTGACATTTTCGCGACATGGTTGTGTGTCTGCCTTGTAATCAAGAGGTCTGGGGTTTATATCCCTTTAAGTGCCTGAAGATTTTTCAGGTTAACAATTATCAAGGTGGCAGTGATTTTTTTTTTTCAACTTTCAAAACAACCTGTGGCTTTATAAATGGGAAACTATAGCTTGATTAATCAGAAAAGAGGAAAAATTTCAACCACTGAAAATGGAATTTACCCATACATTTAAAAAAAGTGTTACTCAATTTAAAGGGGTTCCATTGAGGTATTTTGTCATGATGGGACTGAAATATCTTTTCCAGATAAATGTACCGTTTGATGAATGTTTAGAACACTAATCTTTGTACAAACCTTTAGATCATTTGCGCACTTCGTTTTTCCAGAATAATTATTCAAATTGTAAAAAGATGACCCAAAATGAAATGGCTAGACTTTAAATAGATATCCTGGTTGTACTATCTACCAGGAGTGTAAGCCTTATTTGGCCCACCGTCAGATAATACAAAAAAAATCTAATACAAAATAGTTATTTTCTGTAGGAGGTACCATTTTTTGATGAAAATAACAAATATCTAAAAGAAATTTTAACTATACATCAAAAAGATAGTTCTGTTAATAACCTCTTATGAGTGGCAGCCATTTTTGTTTTTAAGTACTTAATACCAGGAATGACTTTTAAGCAATCAATAAAAAGTTAAAAACATATGTAAATGGTCCATTGCTGTTAATGATACTAAAGTTCTATTCAATATTTATCAGTCATCACACAGTAAAAGGGTAATAATTTGATAAGCATTTGCACACACATTCAAAATATCATGATGGGTCCAAATTGTTAGCAATATTACTGGTTTTTATACGTAAAACACATTTATGTGAATAGGGTTATTAAAACTTTGAATTTTCTTCAAAAAATGCTATATTTTGTATGAAATTAATGTGAAAAACACTTGCATACAAAAGAATTTTTTTATGTAAGTATTGTTTGTAATATCTGGACATTCCCGGTACAAAGTACCTCCCGGTATAAAGTACCTTGAGGATATATATAATAATTTATAAAGGTCAAAATAAAATTATTCTGAAATATTCAAGAATGTGCCCCATTTGGTAGAGATGGTAGAGATTGTTGTAACGGCCGTGACTAGTCCTATAACATAAGACGTTTCCGTTCATACAGTATGAACGGAAACGTCTTATGTTATAGGACTAGGCCGTGACAAGACCAAAAAATTGTAGGCGTATATGCCGGTTTTCCTGTAAAGGCAGACATCTGTGTAATATCAATTTGTAAAATCTGTCGGTTTTGCAGTCTATGTATGATCGAAATGTCTTGGGTACGAAAGACTCGAGATCTCCAAATTACTTCGAAATTATTTACGAAAGTTTTAGTCCTTGGAAACAAATTGGCATCAATAAATAAACTTAATATTATTAGTCATCAAATTCATAACATATTTTGCTTTATAACATACCTTATGAGCTTAACAGGCTGATAATTATGCTCGTGAAGTAGGTCGAAAAATATACCGGAAGTTGTCGGATTCATTTAACCTAATTATCGGCTAATTCAGAGACGAATAGATTATCTACATCTCTGGCTAATTCTATTTCAATATCCACTTTGCAATTATAAACTACAAAATTTATCCGATAAATAATGTCTTTTTCAAAAATTCTGGAATATAATACAAAAAAATGTGATGATAAGGCGGATGAGTAAGTTAAATATTGCAAGCGGTCAAGCACTATGACCCAATTAATTTACTATCCCATTCATAGAATTATGTGACCTTTCAAATTATATCCGCTACGTTTCTAATACCGTAATTCAAGCTCAATTGCACATTATTTTCAAAAAATAAATTTCTTGACTCCACTTCTGTTCGCAATAAATCGAAGTTTTCAGAAATTCAGAGCACTATTTTTCACTCGCGGCGGTTATGCGTCGGTCATGGTCGGGTGATCACTATGAATTCAGCTTACGTTGATATGTTAGAATACAATATAGCATTTAGAGTGGCGATGAAACGTCACAGCAGTGGGCGTTACCCTGTATGGTTGGAAATTTCGGGTTTGTAAGTGCACTAGTTGGGACTACGTCCCAACTAAAAACATTGATATTTCCGTATTAAAGCCTAAGGCCACGTCTACACCGATTCAAGTTTCTTACATGTCAGCTAAATAAATGGTCTTTACCACACATAATCAGGCACAATTTTTACTGAAATATCTTATTAAGATTGCCAAAGGAAATATATATCTTTGTCCTAACAATGCTATTATGTTTCTATAAAATGTGAATAAAAAGGCGGGAAAATGATGTAATAAGATAAAAAAAAACAATAGAGCAAATAAATTGTGCAAAATAGAAAATGTGAATAAAAATAGTTTGAGATTTTAAATTAAAGCAATTTTTTATTTGATGAAAGTTTTTCATTAAATGAACAAGATAATTTAAAATCTATAGATTATACTTTATATACTTTTGATAAACATATTTTTTTTGCTCTTCTGCGTATCAGTGTATCGATTTGTTCCTTTGACCAATGCATTGTAAACATTTATTGAAATTCACAGGTCAAGTACACTGAATCAACAACAAAAAGTTTAAAAAAAGTGTAAATAACAACAATATCACACCATCGGGGCAGATGCTTTGTGTCAAACCGGTGATATATATCAGTGTCTTGACAGCCAAAAATCTGTAGCAAAATAGAACGTGTTCTATTTCTTTTGCAAAAAAAAAATATCTTCATGGATGTCACATAATTTCTGTTTAAAAACCATTCAAGAAGGGTGTCTTCATTATCCAATACAAGAGAATATGATACTTGCATTCATGACTTGGAAAGGTGTAGACGCGGAACACGCATACGTACTTTATCAGAGTTCTAACATGATGTTTACACGATGATAATCGATTTGTTTCCGACAAGCCACCAGGCCTGTACCAATAAGAGTGGTATACTCAGGAATGCTCCGCTAAATTGCATTTTTTTATTATTTTATCTTATTTCTATAATTATAATTTTAGTTAAAGAACAATTGAATTTCTTAATGTGACCCATTTAATCGAATTTCGTATTCTTAACAATTTTTGATCCTCTCTACACATCGATCGATATGCCCTGTCGTCTGCTGGCTGCCATGATCGATCAAACAGGAGGCGAACCTAGTAAATAATTTGCAGTACGAGTTTGAGGGATACCGTGCACGATTGATTGTATTTTTGTTTCTTTTAATTAAGAAATATACATGCATTTATTTTTCGACCAACATAACATTAATTATTATTCTCGTACACTGAAGATTCGCATTTTCGCTTGAACAAATTTGTAAAGCTAAACGTGCGATAACTTTAATTATCGTTTATTTATTGGTATAGGGAACAGATATATTGCAATACACTGAAAATAGACTCATTTATTGAGATGTTTTTTAAAAAAAAAAAAATAATGAAGGAACTGTGTGTAGGTTTCGTTGTATAAGCGATGCTGTCGTATCAAATTACACTAGTAAGCAGTTTAAAAAAACTGAACGACCAATCGCAACTACTCGGCCCTTTCCGTCAGTCTTCGGATAAGGACCTCGAACACAATAGTATGAATACACAGAACGGATGTGGAATTCAGGTCTAACCTACGCTAAGAAAATAAACCCCAAAATAAACATGTAAATAAATAGTAATTTAATGCTGGGAGTTGTTGACAAGTTAGTTCCAATATATGTAGCATAAGAGTACCGGAAGGGACATTAGATGTCAAATGTATACATTCGTTTTACATTATCTCATCTGAAATCACGTGGTAGAACTACTTTATATTATATATATATATATTATAGATAACAGCCGAGGCAGTTCCGAATGACTGAACGACAAAGGAATATTGAAACTTTTTCCAATATCGTCTGCTTTTCTAAACATATTTGTCAAGAATGAGACGTCGTCGTGTATATATTTACATGATTTGCTATAGAATCGATCATTTCATTATATATAGATTACACTCAGCTTTATAAAGATAGGACCCGGGAATGAGCTCGGGAAATAGTGATCGAACAGACTGTTAAAGAAGTTGTAAAATACATTTCCGGTGAGTCATTTTATTTGCTTTAAATTACATACAGTATTTGAAGTCGCATTTTTGATGTCATTAACTCATACATGTAATATCGAATGCATGATTGTGAAAACATTTTTACAAATGTAGGAAAAACAACGACATTTATACAGTATTGTGATACCGATCAATCATCACTTTTGACACATAATGGAGAAATCTCAATGATTATAAAAAAACATTACTTACTGTCTCATACGCATAGTAAGTTCGAACGCTGTACAAAACAATTATGCTTCACGTTCAAATTGTTGACAAATTTCGAGCCTATTCGAGCCATTTCAATTTCTAAACAATGTAATAAGTAAATACTTAAAAAATTTTTGCTTGGATATTAAGTCACATAGACAATTAAAAGAAGAAATAGCATCTGAAGTCCGAAAAAGATTATATCTTTACATCTACTTTACAGCTCAATTGGTATATAGAGAAAAGACATCAGCTCTCTTTTCTGCATAATTTCAGACATCTCACTTGGTAGCTTACTCACACTCTAGGAACTTTTGGCGACAAAATACAAACGATTTAAGTTCAAGGACTTCAACAACTCGGCCACGAAGCTTATTTCGATTTTTGTTTTTGTTTTAGAGATATTTCAAGTCAATTACTTAAATCAAAGAAGCAGCACATAGACAACCTTAAATTATAACCATTTTATTTCTCAGTGTTTTAATAATATGCCGAGACAAAAGTTTGAAGACGTAGCTGGTGGTGACACTTTGTTAGTTGACGTTGTGGATGAGGAAAATGGATACAGACAATGTACTTTTAGTTTTACGTTTGAACAACATCAGGAAAGTTTTAACAATATCCCAAACATAAAATGCCATGATGATGACATTATTCTCAACTCATATCCAAAAACAGGTACATATATTGAAATTGTTAACTTGGCCCTCGATTTTTGATCGGTGCCCAACTGCATGTCTGCCCGGTGATGATGCGTGATTGGGCGCATGGCTACCATGGACGTTGCCGTCCTTTGTGGAACATATTTGTTAAACTTAAACCATAAAGTATAAACAGTTGTGCTGTATGTATATATTTAAGCTCAGTCTGGTTTATTGTATTTTCTTAATGGGAATAAATCAATCCATCTTTTTTCGGCTATTTCCGTCAAACTTCGGACAAGTTACTATGAATAATAGCCGAGATGGTCCGATTTGAGAATAACTGACTTAAAAGCATAAATGTAGCTTATTCTTGCCGTGGATATAGCTTCATTAGAAATATAATTAAAACAACAATTGTTTGCTAGTCTGCAAAACATTGAAAAGCATCGCATGTCTTCAATTATATTGTTTTATAGTTCATTTTTGTCGCATGATTTTTTATAACATTTTGAAAGTTTCACAATTATAGCTTTTCTGTGAATTAATTTGTTCAACTGATGGTCTGGGAAACATCAAAAGTATATGGTCGTTCAGTTAATTCGATAACAATTCTGAATTGCAAGGTTTTCCTGTTAATATTTTGTAACCAGATTAATTATTACCAGACCAAATATCAAGGCGAGTTTTCATTGATGCCATTTCAATTCCCTTTTAATGTTACATCTGAAAAAGATGACAATAGAGTTTGAAATATCTTTTTATAAATCTCCCATAGATATGTTCTTTAATTTTAATATGGTCCTTTTATCTCTGTATTTTATTCCAAATATACATAATGTTTTGCATAAATGTAAATATAATAATGCACATTTAAGAATTTAATACACATAATAGCACGGAAGCAATTTTGATACACGTAACGCGGAGATTTGATTTAATAAACATAACGCAGATAATCATAAGTTACGTTGTATCTTGTTCAGGAACACATTGGCTATGGGAAATGCTTCAGATGGTAATTAAACAAACGGCAGAAGTGTCAAATGCAAATAAACTTCGTGAGATGATTGAAGCTTTTCCGACGGAAGTTGTAGAGAATTTACCTTCTCCAAGAGTTTTAAATACACACTTGAAAATAAAATATCTGCCAAAGGTAAGATACATGCATTTGGTGTTTTGCATTGCTAAAATTTTACATTATAAGTTAATAGCTTATACAAAATTGTTTAATAAAATTAATATAATAACAAGGGGCTATTCTCATTTGGTTCTATGTTACACCATGATATACATTATAGAATTATACAATTATTTGGAGGTCTATATTTTATAGTTTTCGGACCTGAGGAAAATTTATATTGACCAAAATCAATAGTCCGAAGCCGATATATCTTTGATCAAGTGAGAACAAAACAAACTTCCCCCTTGTGGCTTAGGGGTTGCCTTGACGGATTGGGGCACCAGTAAGACAGACAGTTTACTCTTGGAGTGTCGTAAGAACATGGGTTTGAATTACTTGAGTATATACATATTTTAGCTCCAATAGGCGAAGTGGTTTTGACCCACGGGGTTGCTTATCAGTTTGTGACACCCGAGGTTAGCCAAAATCATTTTTCCTATTTTGGCGCCATATGACCCAAGTTGTGTTGGTACACCGTAAAACCAAACCGAACAAACAAACAATTAGAAAAACTAAATACAGACCTCAAGTAAACAAAGTAATAAAGTACTGTTTTATATGCAGGTCGTCAGAGAAAAAAGTTTGTTTCAGAGTGATTTAATTCCAGACAATGACGTGCATAGGTATACATGTAGGACGTCACAAGTTTTATGTATTGTCGTGTTAAGGAATGATCAAGTGTTTTTAATATGTATGCAATTTATTGAAACTTTTATTGAAATTAAGACATAACTAAAGAGTTTTAAAGAACAGGATGCGTGAAATTTATACTGTATGACGTCAAATTTATACTCTATATTGCTTCCTTCCTTGATCTTTCAGGACATCATAAAGAAGAGACTGAAAATGTTTTTGTTACTGAGAAATCCAAAAGATGTTGCAGTGTCTTTGTACCATCACCTTAAAGGAATCAAATTTTACGAATATGATGGGAAATTTGAAAACTTTTTACGATTATTTCAGAGTGGAGGAGGTATTTGTCAAAGCAATTTATTAACATGAACTGCTTCGTGTATCCTTAAACACCAGCTCCAAGTCGAGGGATCATTATTATTAATAGCGACATCACAAAAATAATATTCAATCCAAAAAATTAACTTTTAATGGATGTGATGTGTCGGAGCATTCAAAATTTTGTATGCATTTTATTTTATCAACCGCATTGTTACATTCTTCTGGTCCTCCGGGATTATTGATTACATCTTTAACTCTTTTATATGAATTTCAATGCTCATGTCTATCTTATCTTCAATATTTCATTGATTTAAAATAAAACATCTGTGACAGTCACTAAAACTGTTACAGTAATGATATTTCGATTACATTAATATGTTTAAAAATATATTCTTTTGCTTTTAAACGTTGATTTTGTTATGTATTTCAGTTGATGGTACTTAGTTTTATTTTTTCATCATCCATAATATATTTCAGTTGATTACGGGTCATATCCCGAATATTTGCGGGAATGGCAGACCTTTATTAAAGAAAATCCGGATTTTCCGGTCCATGTTGTATATTATGAAGACCTTATAGCGGTAAATATGATTTATAATTGGTGAAATTATTTTATGAAGACCTGTTCGCGATTCAAAGACAACATGTATCATTATAATAGTAATATTAAATTATAGTTTCTTCTTTTACATAAAGTGTTGTGTTTTTTGTCTCGTTGAAATGCTGAAAAAATTAAAGTAATTAGAGTTAATTTCATATATACACTATAAAAGTGCTTCAAATACCTATTCAAGAATCCAAAAGTTCATTACTTTTAACTTTTGCTTTCAGGATTGTTTTGGGGAAATGAAGAAGGTTTGCGAATTTCTTGGCAAAGAAGTGAGCTCTGATTTACTGCGACAAATCGTTGAAAGTTGCCAAATAGATAAAATGAGACAAGTAAAAGATGAAAAAATGACTGACGAAATGAGACAGGTACAAAAAACTGCACTGAATGCTGACTTTAACATGTTTAGAAAAGGTAACAAGAACCAATTTATATTGTTTGAATAGCATATGAAAATGTATGCACTGTGTGGGATAGTTTCAGTTTGAAAATCAGTCTCATGTGTAAAAGGCTTTATACCAGTGAAAACTGAAAGCCATGTTCCTGGTATAGTCGAATATATACTAGATATTAAATAAAATAAATACACGAGACAAGTTGTATGCAAAAGGAATAAGAATGAAATGATTTATAATATAAAAATAGAATATATTAAAACTAGATCTAGAATTATAAGATTCTGTAACGTTATGGACATACTTTGTACTTAAAGTGGGCAATTTTTGTTACAAAAAATGTTCCATATGGAAGTAATAACATCAAAAAGTTAACATACAACAAGATTATTTTGGACATTATATAATAAAATCATCAATATCATTATTTAACTCTAACCTAACGTGGACGATAACCCTATGCCAGTAAAGAGCGGGTCAAGCCTGCACATCCATGCATTCTGACCAGACCCTTGACTGTCGGCTGAGTAACTTAAATTTTCATTTCGATTTCCCAAAAAAATGATTTGAACTTTTCCACGTAGGAAATTCAGCCGGTTACTGTAAGGGTTAATTCTAAAGCCCCTGATTGTTTAACATGCACTGTGATTTACTACGATGCTTACAGTATCATTTTTTATGCACTGGAAAATCAGGACAACTTTAGATAAGACTTCTTGGTGAAGGTGTTACATTTTTTGGATATATTTTCAAAGGACAATATCTTAACATAACAAGTCTTAAATTGGCATCTTTCTATTGTTTCAGGTGGAATTGGAAACTGGAAGAACCGGCTAACTGTTGCACAAAACGAATATATTGATAAATGGTGGGACGAGGAAACAAAAGATCTCGACATGTTTTCCTTTAAGTTTGTGTGAACATGCAGGTTTTGGACGAATGCTGTTATCGCAGCAAAACTCAATATTCCTGTAGTACCCATTAAACATTAACTCAACAATAACTTAATAAAACATTCATCTGATTCTAAGATTTCGTTTTTATTCTATTTATGTGATCTTTGATTTCATTGCTCTTGACGTTTTTTTCAGTTTCTTCCCCAAACCTTTGCCCATCCAAGTTGGGTATCACACAAGGTGCCTTTCTAGTGGTTCTTTGCGGATTTGTATTGCGTTGGATGCTATGGGATTGCTGCTTTTTTGTTGACCAAACTCTTACATTTTATGCTAAGCTACGGGAAGCTCAAATGCTTAACCATCTGTAACCACATTTTCTTTCAATCATCTCTGTCTCATTATTATTTTCTTTGTTTTTTTTCTTCATTACTGTGGAGGAATCTTTCTGCTAAACTTATATATTTTTCGACACAATGGTAGAAGCCGGTGTCGAGTGTTACAGGTTCGACTGTATGTCAAATTAATAATTTAACGATGTGATAATATAGAGAAACATGAATCATTTTACATTGTGAGAGAAACTGTGTAAGCCAAATTCAAGATATGTAACATAACTATAAAGAAATTCTCTACTTGCAAGAATTTTTAAATTAGTATTGTAAGACATGTAAGCTTGTTATTGTTTCTGAAATATTCTATTTTTAGAATCATTATTTATTTATTAAATAATTACTTATTGAAACTTTTAGCATGTAAGTACTATATACACAATAATCCTATTCAAATAAGGACAGTAAAGTAATTATATTGTTTTCAGCATTCTAATAATAAACATTGTATAATATTGGATTATTTCTTAATTCCAAGATTAACATGTCTGTTACTCCACATTTTTGTAGTATCCATATGTTTTGATGTTATAATCAGTAATGGTTAGTGAAACATGCTCTAATCAATTTATTTTTGTCAAAATAATAATTCCTAAAACTTTCCCAAAATGTTCGTGGAGGCTGCCATCTTTGTTTTAGGTACCTGCGTACCCATATCTGTAGTTTGTTTTGAAATGAGGCATATTTGACTTTATTGTGTAACATGTATTTTGTATAATGTGATTATAATGTTTGCTTCTCAAATTGTTCAAGAGATTTACTGTAATAGTTTATTTTTGTAAAACAAGACCGCACTATTTGTTCGGTCATTCGCGTAGTAAAGTTAGGTTGTGGAATCACCCTAATTCTCTTTAAATTGTAATAATCCTGCCAAATTACCATAAGTATTTAATTGAAATGCATTTAATAGTATAAGTGTTATTTCTCAACATAATGATTACTTACAACTTTATATGTTTACTTTGTATTTTGTAATTATGATCTGTTGAGCTGTTTACTCATTTTAGGATGGGAATTCCTAACCGATTCTGATTGGCTTAGATAAATCCTAAGTGCAATCTGATTGGTCGGGAATCCTTTCCTAAATTCCTAAACGACTCAAAGGTTATAAATAGAGCGACAGTCCTCATTTTGGAACAACAACGCCCACTAAAGTTGCTAGGGCGCGATAATTTAAAATTGAGCAGAAAGCATCAAAACAGAATTTTAGTAAGTTTCTATTTAGGAAAGACTCCTCAATCACATTGGAATATGTATTAAACATTTACTAAGCAACTTTCCCCGAATGAGAGCTGACGTACTTCATGTTATAACTTTTAATCCTAAATTAAACGATTAAACCAAAAAATCCAAACTTGATTAAAGCGTTGTCAACTTTTATTTTAGGAAATCCTAAAATCACTTAACATAGCGCCTTATGAAATGATACTGAAAACTATTTCTGTATATTGATAATAAGATATATTAAATATTAGTATATATATGTAGTTTATGTATACAGAACTGATGCATACTGTATTAAACCAAAGTATTGAAACTTGATGAAAGCGTTGTATTATTTTCGGAAATCCTAAAGAAAAGAATCCACTAATATAACATTGAAACCCGGTGCTGTATCTAAGTTAGCATATATGTTTATACAGTAGAACTTGTGGCGTATTTTTGAAACAGCTATCCTGACACTGCGGCAAAAGTACGTTACAGTATTAATTTGATAAAACGCATATGATTTGTTAATGTAGTGGCATTTAATTTAATCGGGGAAAATAGGCTTGGTTTTGTCGGGTTTGTTAATGGGCAAAATGTAAGCACCGGCTTTAAAATCACATAAATATGGAAATGGCTGTTAATGAAGAATTTAAGAAATATCCATTTAGAAACATCCGTGCGAAAATGATTGACTGTGACATTTTCATGCCATTAAATAAAATTAATTATATTTATGAGTAGCGGTCAGTGTCTTCTATTTACTACGTGAGTAGCGGTCTGTGTCTTCTATTTACTATGTGAGTAGCGTTCAGTATGTTAATACGTGGAGACGTCATCCTCGTGTAGCAGCCCTGCAAAGATAAATCAGGCAATATATATACTTTTATTATATACTATGACAATATTGAGAAAAATTGATGAAATAAAATGCGTATTTTCATTGTCCGTATTTTCACTGTTAAAATTTATGTTTTACTGCAGTGAAACATATTTTCCATTTTTTCACTGGTGACTTGCCGGACTACTTTCTTCTAAATTCAGCCAATACACAAAATTTATGGGGAAGTCTTTCAGATTGTAATGTCAAAAAAGAGAATCAAAGGGCTGCAAGCTCTGTGGTATTTTCTGATCTTTGCAATCTAAATCGCACTGTATATCTGTATTATTTTCCTGTATAAGTTTATTTTTATGTACTATAATTCTTCTTGCAGGGCACCAGAGTTTGATACATACGGAATTTTGCATGACTAGAGTTGCATCAAAATATCATTTATGTTCATTTTTATGACAGCCACACTTATCCTAGCATAACGTGGCTACTTCCTTAACAAAGAAACTTTTAAAAAAAATATAAAAATAGTTGCCTTACATGGGATTTGAACCCCAGACCTTTAACACTCTAAACGAGCGCGTTACCCCTGCACCACGGAGAAGTTATATACGAAGAGCATGAATAAAATCAAGTAATACTAAATCAAAGTGAGGTTTTCTTTTGTCCTTCGATGCGAGGTTATCTTTTGTCCATCGATGTGGGGTTATCTTTTGTCCATCGATGTGAAGTAATCTTTTGTCCATCGATGCGAGGTTATCTTTTGTCCATCGATGTGAAGTAATCTTTTGTCCAACGATGTGGGGTTATCTTTTGTCCATCGATGTTGGGTTATCTTTTGTCCATCGATGTGGGGTTATCTTTTGTCCATCGATGTGAAGTAATCTTTTGTCCATCGATGTGGGGTTATCTTTTGTCTATCATTGTGAGGTTATCTTTTGTCTATCATTGTGAAGTAATCTTTTGTCCATCATGTGATGTAATCTTTTGTCCATCAATGTCAGGTAATCTTTTGTCCATCAATGTGAAGTAATTTTTTGTCCATCATGTGGTGGTATATTTTTTCTATTTCGGTTTAAAAGGTGGTGACTACCGGTTAAAATGTAAACAAAAACAATGTTGTTTTTGGCTAAAGGCTTTCACGATTTTTTATAGCGATGTAAATGTTAAATTCGTATAATTGAGTTACTGTTGCATTCATGAAGGATATGGAATTTTATTAAAATATGTAAGTTTGAATTTGAATGTTGCAATATAAAGAGGTTATCTTGAACTTTTTAGAAATTGAATGTGTGGAGAGACTTTTTGTGAGCAAATTGTGAGCGCAAAAATAGCCTGAGGGTCTACCGTCCCTGACAAAATTTGCGGTCACGCCGCATGACTGAGCCGCTATTGGCTTTAATATGCTTTTGTTGAACAGTGTGATATTAATATATTTATCGAAGATTTATGTTGAAATTAATTTATGTATCATGATGAGCTCAAATGAAAGCAAGAAACGCTCTTCAATCTGGCTAGTGAAATTAGATACCCAGTGACCAATATTGACAATCAACCGTGTTTACCCAGTTTTACTAAGTTCCTTAGTGCAATGACTAAGAGAGTAGAAACATGACGTCCATACACAAGCTCAGACAATTGAAAAAACTAGAACAAAAGATTAATTATAAATGAACTCAAAGAAAAGAATTCAGTTCACTATACGAAAGAATTAAAAAAAGATTGAATTTTTGCTGTGAAAATGAAACGAGTCCGAACATACAGTCGCAGAAATACGGTGTTCGAATCTTTTGGCATTACGGCGATTGCAAAAATAAAGACACAATAAAAAAGCAAATCAGATCTTGTTCTGCAGAATGCAGATATTGACATCAGCCCAAGGACTTGGAAATACAAAGTCGGCAAGCATAGGACAAAATTATAGTTAAATTGTAAGACGGGGGCCAAAAACAAAAGTCGAACTTTTCAACAGGTCAAAACACCTGAAAGAAATAAGAATTTATGTCAACGAAGATTTGACGAAAATGAACGCGGACATGTTGGCATCCTGTCGTGTAAAAGACAAGTCAAATGTTGAAAAAGCGTGGTCTTTTGAAGGAAACATTTACGTGAATTGCAATTAAAAAACTACCGCTATTGGTTACATCTTCCGTGGCCGGAAAAGGATAAAACACATGCTCAGGATTTAAGCAAAAGCCAAGGATATACTCAACTACATCTAAACAGCCATATAGTTTCTAGAATGCCTCAAACAACAATCCAGACCCTACGCAGTATTCAAAAACCAGGACTGTCTTATGCAGTCGCGGCCAAAAGACCTATCACTATTTTTTAAAAAGAAAAAAACATATTGTGTTCACAAACAAGTGAATCGTTACGTGATTAAGTTAATTCCCTTTGACCGATTTCTTCATCCTGTAATGCAGAATGTGCTATATAAACAATAAACTAAAAATGATGACAACGACGAAGATCTTGTTTCTTATAACGTATAAAAAATACTAAAGTTATCTTGTTTTTTTCTGTAAATACAGGGACTGGTTATCGTCCTATGGTGTAGAATATTATCTTATTTCAGCCGTGGCTACCGACGCTGATGATAACTTGATATTGTTAATATTGTTTTTATTTCTTTCTTTTCTTTCCTTTTTGACATCTGTCAAGTAGCTTTTTAAAACCTGTCACTTTTGTTTATACATACTATCTTTTTCACCTGTCGAGTAAATTGTCATTTGGTGTCACATGTCAAGTATCTTTGACAATCAAATTGTATGTTGTTTAGACATATTATCATTGTGTCACTTGTCTAGTAGCTTTTTAAACGACCACCAATGTTGTTTATACATGTACATTAAATCATTGTGTCACCTATCGAGTAGCTTTTAAAAGACCATCGGTGTTGTTTATACATATAATCATTGTGTCACATATCGAGTAGCTTTTAAAAGACCATCGGTGTTGTTTATACATATAATCATTGTGTGACCTATCGAGTAGCTGTTTAAATGATTATCAATGTTTGTTTATACATACAATCAATCATTGTATGAATTGTCAAGTAGCTTTCTAAAAGAGATGGAAATTACAGATTGTAAATGATGCAAATACTTTTTGATTTGTTACATTTTTAAATGAAAGGGCTGCAAGCTCTGTGGTATTTTCTGATCTTTGCAATCTGAATCGTACTGTATATCTGTATGTATTTTCCTGTATAAGTTTATTTTTATATACTATAATTCACCTTGCATGGCACCGAGATGCAGCGACTGCGTTTGGATTTTTTTACTTTAACAGTTTGAGTTTGATACATACGGAATTATGCATGACTAGAGTTTCATCAACATTCATTTATGTTCATTGTTTTTGACAGCCGCACTTTATCCTTTTATCCTTGCATATCGTGGCTACTTCCTTAATAAAAAAAAGTTGCCTCGACTGGGATTTGAACCCCAGACCTCTCACACCCGAAACGAGCGCGTTACCCTTGCACCACGGAAATGTTTAACGGAAACAGCCTGAATAAAATAAAATAATTCTAATTTTAGAATATCTATTCCCACAGATATATAAATCTTATATTTACCTCCATGGTAATCCTTATTAATTTGGAGGTATTTTCTTCACGATATACCTGCTGTCTAAAATTGATGTAAATAATTTAGCGAAAATCTTCTCCCTAAAACAGTCTTACATGTATATATTCCACTACTCGACAGTGTAATACGCTCTGAGGTATTCGGTAATCGACATCGCTAAAAATAGCATTTTCATATTCATCCGCGTAATTTGTGAATTGACAATTCTATAAGCCAACGCTTCTTTTAAACTTTGAATGCGTTGTAATTTGTTTGATACTTGTAACAAAATAAAAATATTTCTTTCTTTAACATCGCTAGTTTTGAGCTGTTTTGAGAACTACTTAATGTTAGGTTTGTCGTGAAAATTCTGTTTCAGAGATTGAATGTCAGCATTGAATTTTCTGATCTGCGATCAGAAAATACAAAAATGTATATAATAAACAGAAAATTCAAGTTCAAGTTGTTTAATAGTTATTAAATACAGGATTTGTTTTCATATTGTGGTATAAAAAATATCATATTTCACTCGTTGCTACCTCCACTCATGAAATATTTATTTTCATTCCACTCGACGAAAATAAATCCTGTATTTACAACAACAAAAAACTTGAATATCATCTATGTGCTGTACATTAGGCATTAAGGCATATAAAAATATGTGTTTTTTTTATATTGTTTAATGTTTGCGATTTGTTTAAATATTTACTTCAACAGTTTCAAGCGTGGTTTTCGAATATCAGGTAATTCAGCCATTTCATAACTCATTTTTTACTTTCCATATATACTTGTAAAAATATTTATATAGTATGAATACTGTATATAACATTACCAGGGGTCCAGTAGAAAGCAGTGAAAGAATATGTTTAAATTATTTAAAGATGTTGTGTTCTTATCAACAATAAATAGTTGATGTGGATTCTCATTAAATTTTGCCTATAGTGGAACACCGCATATGGCTCATCACTGTACATAAGATTCGTTTTATATGAAACAATAATACGAGAGTGTTTCAAGAATTCTAGTTCTCTATCAATAGTAAGGTCTAATTCAGCATAGAATTAGTGAAAGATATCTTGTTAAATGTAAACTTTAAAAAATGAAATAAAGAACAAAGGAGAGCATCGCAAAAAAAAACTCACTATCCCAACCCACGATCCACACACGCAAAATCAGACCACTCGCACGCACATGCACACACGCGCACGCACACACTTGAATGGTACCTTGTCGGGCACCGCATAAAGTATCAAGGAGGAATAGTGCACATGGGGCAGGACAAGAAAATGATAACAAAAACCTCAAACCGCAACAAACTCAACAGTGGAAAAAAGATCAAATGTGTGCAGAGCATATATGTATGATGCAAAAGGGAGGCAGGGAGGGTAGTTGAGAAGGAGGGCTACAAAAGTTAAAAAGAGACCAAATTCATAATTTCTTTTCAGATTTTCAGAAGAAACGTTGATACCTGCGAAACAAGCTGTGAGATAACTCGCTACTGTACCCACGATCATTGCTCGAAATATATGCTGAGTTATCTCTCCTAACCTCTCTGGTAACATAACACCATATGTCCCTAGAATCAAACCCATGATTGCAAACGAGGCTGATCCACACAACGCGTATGTAGCAATTATTTCTGATCTGTGCTATAGAAGAGAATTGCACAAAAAAGAAAATGTCACGTTCACATATAAGTTATGAGAAGTTTTGACTATGTTGGCTATCATACAAAAGAAGTCTATTTTATGTTTTTAAATAATGTAACCTTTGGTTAACAAAACTATTTATAGATTATTTATTGTTGATTTATTCATATGGATAGACTAACTACAAAACTGTCATTTTAAAAATGTGTTTTTGTTTCAAAATCATTTTTAAAAACAATAGCACCAATTTGCTTCGTTTTAATAGGTATATACATATCTATAAAATAAATACAAAGTTCCGTTTTGGTGGGAAAATATCTTACATCAATAATGCCACCGACTAACGTCTGGTTCAGTTTGTCCAGTACAATATCATTTCCAACAACTGTCCAAGTGTTGTTTACACCGCCGGCAATATATTCCCGATATTTTATACCATTCTGAAAATATATATCACATTACGTTATACATGTGTACTCAAAACATTTTATCATATTCTGTACTTAAATTACATACACGTAGGAAAACGTTTTAAGATTTTTTTACAAAAGATTCTGAATAAAGATTCGACCACACTTAAACATATCCAAATATAATGTTACCATCCGATCTTTTGATGCTGGAAAAAAGATTACCTAGATAATAACATATCAATGAATTTGTAATAACTAAAGTATGAATAACAAGATCAACCAAGAAGGGGGGCATTCAATAATCACATTTTCCAACACAACCCAGCAACACAAGACCATCGGCGAGTAGCCCAGTCGCACATAAACAAAAACAGGAAAACACAACGACCAATTGCGAGTATACTTCTTGCGGAGGGATGCAATTGTTGAGATGATGATGATGATGAAGTTACACTGATATAAAATCACGGCATACAATGTATATTGATATAAAACAACGATGTTTACCTGAATAATTGGACCTAATTTAGGAAATGCCACAATAGCAAGACTAATTGTCCTCACACCCAATAGTTCCCCGATAAATAAACAATCAGCTGACTTTGCTCCCATCATAAACGCAAACGGATAAAACATATACGAAAACAAGAACTGCAATAGAAATAGTCTGTTGAGCTTATCCATTTGTCTCATAATCATGTGAACCGTTTCAGCCTAACGGAAACAATAAGAATGAAAGTTCCCCAATTGAGGACAGCAAAGAAGTGACTTCTCAACTGAAATTACAATTATAATGGATTTCCATCAGAATGGTTTACTATAATGGTAAGTCAACCTATTATATTGGTTTTTTTCTGTACCAGAGAATATTGTGAGCAACTCTTTTTTTCTTAGAAATAAAAATTGCTTTATTTTACTGTCTTATTTTCTAAAGTTATGGTTTTTCTTGCGCCCGATAATTTACTTAAATATGGACTGATTTCTTTTATTCTTTTACAAACTGTTTTATCATGACTGTCCTTTATATATATGTATTGCTTTTCATGCGCACCTCAAGCGTCATGTTTTCTACGCCTATTCTTTCACCAAACCAAACAGACGTGCTGTTAAGAAAGGCCATGATAATGACAAAAGCCAGAACGAAAGCAACCAGCTGAACAACGATCGTAGTGCTCTGACGTATTCCAATGATGATGGACTCCATCAATGATGTCGCTCGTCTGAAAATAAACGTTTTATTATCACAAGAAAGAATAAGAAATAAATGACAAATCTGATAGGTATTTCCTATAAGTCTTTATTAAATCATATGATTTACAACTCGGGTACAACTCCTTTATCCCGCTCAACACACTAACAATTAATGTGGTAATATATACAACAATTCATATTGCTCAGTGTTTCGTTGTTTATTTTATACATTGGAACACTTGTCTCTCACCGATGTAGGTTCGAGTACGCAAGCGTGAGAAATCAATTCAGCTAGCTTACGGAGCGTCGTTGATTCTACTCGGGTGCCCGTTTGTGCCTGAAATAATGTACTGAGGGACACCTGAGGCCTTCCTCCACCAGTAAAGCTGAAAAGTCGCCTATACTGTAAAACCCAATCAGAAAAAAAAATATTATATCGGGTTCAGCATTGGTTTTAGCCGAATTTATGGAACGCCGTGACTGTCTTATGCTATCAATATTTTTGCTATCTTGTGAAATTATGATATTATTTTGTCATTTAAGCATATTAACATGTGCAATTTACATCATATCTTGTCTAAAGACAATGCTGACTTGTTCAAACAGCATGTTAACTTGTCAAATAATCATTATGACATGTGCAGACAACATGTTAACTTGTCAAAGTATCATGATGACTTGTGCAAACGACATGTTAACTTGTCAAAATTTCATGATGACATGTGCAAACAGCATGTTAACTTGTCGAATTATCAAGTTATCATTATACTTGGACAAGTTAACATGTCGTTTGCACAAGTCATCATGATACTTGGACAAGTTAACTTGCTGTATGCACATGTCATAACGATAATTCGACAAGTTAACATGCTGTTTACACATGTCATCATGGAATTTTGACATGTTAGCATGGCATTTGCACAAGTTATCATAATACTTTGACAAGTTAACAGTACGTTTTGACATGTCAGCATGATACAAGATAACATGTCATTTGCACAAGTCATCACGATTCTTTGACAAGTTCACATGTTGTCTTCACAAGTCATCATGGTTATTTGACATGATAACATGCTGTTTGCACAAGTCATCATGATACTTTGACAAGTTAATATGTCATTTGCACATGTCATCACGATAATTCGACAAGTTAACATGTCGTTTGCACAAGTCATCATTATACTTTGACAAGTTAACATGTCGTTTGCACAAGTCATCATTATACTTTGACAAGTTAACACGGCGTTTGCACAAGTCATCATGACACTTTGACAAGTTACCATGTCATTTGCACAAGTCACCATTATACTTTGACAAGTTACCATGTCATTTGCACAAGTCATCATTATACTTTGACAAGTTAGCATGTTGTCTGCACATGTCATCATAATAATTTGACAAGTTAACATGCTGTTTGTACATGTAAGCTTGTTTCTTTGACGAGACATGATGTAAATTGCACATGTTAACATGCTCAACGACAAAATAATATCATCGTTCCACAAGATAACATCATTGATGACATAAGACAGTCACGGCGTTCCATATGAATTCGTGACTATAAAGTCGTTAATATTTTATATACTCTATATATCTCACAATAAGCTATACATGTAAAAGATCCTTACATTATTTAATATAGCCAATTTCATAGCAATTAATATACAACATTAAAACAAATTAAAACAAATTTTTATTCAACGTTATTATTTGCTTGAAAATATGCTTGAGTACATGTTTGAAACTATGCAAAAGCGGGCTACGTCAAGGTTCCGAAGTAAAAATATGTTTTTATGGTGTGAAACTCATCGCGCACACGCTTGAAACTATGCAAAATATTTTAGACAGGGTTAATGGATTTTAATTATTTTTGTATGCAGGACAAGAGGAATGCATCTGTTTAAACTTGCAGTAACGATTGTTTCATACCTACCTTGAGGAGAAAGCACTTGTGTTTATTTTAACATCATCAGCAGTCTGTATTGATACTTCTTCCCCGTTGTGAGAAGGAAAGCAGAGCTTACACGCAGCCAAAGCCGCCGGTGCCGACATCGCTGAGGCGGCAATCAAAGGAGCTGCCGGAATCTGATTGTGGCGAATAAAAAGTTGAGACTTTATACAAAGGTATAGCACACTATATCCAACTATTAAATAAAACACACAACTGATACATGATATGTAACAGAAAAGTGTCTGAGGCCGCCATTTTAATATGAAAATAAAGTATTACCTGTACAACACCGATATTAAAGCCAGTTTTGCAGCAATCATATATTGTTCAACATTTAAATCTTAACCGCTATAAACAAAGACATCCTTATGTCTTAATATATTGCCGAATGTGTCTACAGTCGATAAAGATACTGTTTATTTAACTTCAATAGACAGACGAGCTAATATGTAACATCAAAGATAATGAGAATATACAAGTACTATGCATAAATACAAAATCAATCCAGCCAAAAATGTGACATTAAAATCATATTTGCCAAGCAGTTGCAAATGTGATATAGGTTTATAAATACCCCCGATGCCATGAATACAACCAAAGACGTGCCACCAACAGTTGATAAGGCTCCAGCATATGTCGCAAACAATTGAGATGGCGTCATTTCATGCAGATACTCTTGTACAAGCATTGCAGATTCAGGCTAAAACATTAATTCAACATTTTTTTTTGAATCGGAATATAAAGGTAGCTTTCCACTTTATTAAGGCTATCCTAGAATGTTCTAAACTTCTATATTATTTACGCCAAAACAGGTGGTTTTTCATCTTTTATTTGTTGATCTTTTTTACATTAAAAATTATAAATGCATCATTTGTATAATTGCTTATATATCATTTGTCATAAAGATTTTCGCAAAGTTTTACACCTTGTATAAGCGGTTAGTGTTAACGGCGAAATAACAATGAAAACTTTACCTGTCAAAAGCTTTACAAAATCTTATTATTCCTTTCTTAACAAACTATGCATACATTTTTGGTAGTTGTCCATATAGATTTTATAAAAACTATCATTGTCCAGTAAAAATTGACATTATAAACTTGCAAATAATATTGAATCATTTTTTAGATAACTCAAGCAGCTTATATGGATGCATTTACGAAGAGAGAAAAAAAAACGGCAATAACATATTGAAGGCTTGATTGGATTGACAGCAGTAAATGCAAGCTGCGTTTAGCACCCACTTAAGCAGAATTCACAATTTAAACATCTTTAACTATCCGTTTTGCATAAGTTTTAAACATCATACCACATGCAAGAAAATATTTCCAACGGCATTAATCCCCTCGGCAGGACTTGTTCCAAGACAATATGCCAGGGCACGTCCAACAGTGTCTACAATCGCCTTGATAACACCGAGGAATGTCAGCACGGATATTGCGATGATGACCACAAAAATTTGGGCTGTAGCCTTATATAGAATGATAAAAAATTATAAGTATATATACATACTTGTTTTTTCTCTTATATTTTACAACCAATTTGTTGAAGAAAACTATTTTTAGTCATAACATTGTCACTGCTTATATCATTTGTGAAGGTAAATATGGCTGTTGCTAAATTTTGTTTTCTTTTCTTTTTTCCCCCATTTGAGGGACGCAAGCACTCGTACTTACTTACTGAATTTTTTTATATTTGAATTAAATGATTATAAATTTCATATTGCAAACGAATTTATTTTAATAAGTCGTATCTGCATTTATAAGTTATTTTTTTTTTATAAAAATAGAAAATGTATATTGAGATAAGAAATACAGTGTAGATGCATAAAAAGCACACGCTACGATAGAATATCTCTTTTTTATTCATTTATACCAATAAAACTTGTTAGTAGTTTTTGAAATATACTGAAGATAATTATGTAATGGTTCATGTATTTGTCAAGATAGCGAGTTGCATAAAATTTAAATAAAAATAGAATCTCTTATTTTAAGAATTAAGTAGGTTATGTACAAAGTACATAAAGTACAAATTTAAAGTAAGAAATATAGGTTACCCTCTGAATGTACAATGTTATTTAATATGTGACTTGAAAAAAATGCTCGACCAACAGTATTTTGTATAATACATAAATGAAAAAAAAAACCTATGAGTAATGTCTTGTGAACTGTGTATGTTTTATTTTAGTAGCTGTTATGAGAATTATTTTAGACTGGAAAAAAAATCAGGTGTCTGTAGTGTTCAGTCATAAAAATATAGTTTTTGTGAGCGGGGCTTGAAAATTTGGCAAGTTTTAACCACACATTTTGGGAAAGGCATATTTAAATTAAACATTAGTATTGTGTATTAATGTGTTGCTTTTTTCATACATACGAGAGTGTTTTTTCCCCTGTAGTCTGTTTTAAGAGGGACAACTCGACAGTTTGCAAATTCTTAACCACAATAAGTACATGAAGTAGCTTTATTAACGGATTAAAAATGTTTAACTAAATTCATAAGTTTAAGTATAGACAAATTCGATAAAACCTACACCAAATGCCAAATAGTGATCTTTATATGTTTTTCCAAACAGAAAAATACTTCCAGCTACACCATGAGCCAGTAGCTCCTCTAGTCGTCTGCTAACCCAGCGGATAATGTTAGCTCCCCAGCTTGTCTTCAAAATCAACAACGCCATGATGAATTGAATAGCCATTGCCCAGAAAACGGTGTGCCAATTGACCTTGCAGAAAATAAAATCATCAAGTTGAAAACTAGCTGTACCTTGCAAAAGTCATTTAGTCACGTCAAATGATTCTTTTTTGAAAATTTCATTTTGCTCTCAGTCAAATTTTAAAAAAAGCGGTACAGAAACATTTCGGATTTAAGAATCGAGAAATGCCGAACTCAAAAATAAAAGTTGACGAAATATTTATCAAAACCTGCCAAATTAATTTAATTTAGTAAATGAAACAGGCACTGTGGAGTACCGAAATACGCCGACATTAATAAGCGAAAAGAACAAAATGCAATTTTAAATACCGATATTTGCGTTTATATCTTGTAATATGTTATTTTATTTTATTACCCATTAAAGTAACAAAATAACGGAAATAATGATTAAAACATGGTCAGTTTAAGTACTACCAAAATACCAAGGACCGAAACATAGTGAATAAGAATACTAAACATGGTGCATACATAATGGTCAATATTAGAAGCAAAACAAAAAAAATTGAATATGGAAACAAGTCAAACTCGAAAATGAGTTTGCACTTGAGTCTATCAAAACAGAACTTACTTTACATTTATTGTTGGAATACAGGTACAATAACAGCGGGAATCCTAGTAATCCGATTAATGACCAAAGGTTTTCTGGCGTCTTCATGGCAACAGCTATTACCAAGTATATGACAAAGAAAGCAGACATCGCAATGTACAAGAGCCTGTAGTATAAAATAGAGGGATATTACACTTTTTTCGTGCATTAACATTCGCTTCAGCATTTAAAGGTGTGGTTTGGTAATAAGTCGACAGATGTTACTGCGCTAAAATAGGTGCATTTGTGTAATTCTTGCATATAAATAATGTCTTGTTCAGTAATTTCATTATTTTTGTTTTCTTTTTGTTTTCCGCCGCTGGTCCTTATACTTTCTAAAACGAAGCAGGCTGATCAAATCATATCAGGTAAGCTTTGTCAGAAGTCTATAGTGTTTTAGAAATAACCAATTAAATCCAGTTTCTACACATGACAACGCATTTGAAACATTTGTTTACATCAGTAAGACGCTCCATCATTTTGTCCGAGGATACATATGTTGCACCATATGTATTACGTTTCACTGTTATCTATAAGTTTTAAACGTGCCCGGTATGTTCGTTCCCGTCGACGATATTAAATTTCTAGAAGGGTAAGACTAAACACTACTTTATACGTTATTATTTCTAAAAAGGTATTATATGAATACAAGGAAATAGCTAACGATAAAAAGGAGCTTACCATCTTAAAATCAAGCTCCGATTACCCTTTGAATATTCAGTGCAGAGCGCTTGGAGACCGGCCGTTAGTTTTGAATGAAAACCAGTCCTCTTAAGCACATGCCAGGCAATGATGAGAATCCCGCAAATTGTACATCCAATCAATCTCCATGACCCTTCATCACCAATATGATAAGACAACGCGAATCCAAAATATACAAAATACGCAAGGAGCAACACTACCTTTCCTAGAAAAATGAATTTGTCCGAGTTCGCTTTAAGATATTTGATTTTCGCTCGTGCCGTCTTCGAAAATTGACTCTTACTTTTTAAAAAATTCAATTTAAAATCAGATCCCTTTTCACTATGTTTGTTTGTAAACTGAATTCCAGACACTGTTTTACTTTGATGATATTTAACCTCTTCACTCTTCACATTTTCATTTTTTATTTCGTTAAGTTCCATATCTAACGTCTATGCCATACAGTACCTAAGTTATTTCTAAATCTATACTGCGGTGACTATATGTAAAATATGCGTGTCGTTATTACAAACATAAATTATATAAATGTTAAAATTAATATTGCAAGTCGTCGCAAACAAGAAACACTTTGCTATTAATTTGATTTGTATTGCTTTCAAGCGAGAATACTGCGCCAAAACCATTGACCCATTCTAAAAAAAAAGATGTATGCTAAATAAGAAAGGAACAGGGAGTAAAAAAACCGAATCATTACGGGGGAACGAGACGAATAAAAACTTTATTATTCACAATGGAAGAATTAAAGGAGAAAAACAGATAGTCAATATGATTTAATAATGTGTCAAAGATATAAGTATTCAAAAGTTTGTGATGATGTGATTGTGTACCAGATAATGTGTACATAAGTTTGTGTTGATGTGTAACAGATAATGGGTATTCATAAGTGTGTGTTGATGTGTTACAGATAATGGGTATTCATAAGTTTGTGATGATGTGTCACATACATGTATATTAGTATTCAAAAGTTTGTGATGATGTGACACAGATATAAGTATTCAAAAGTTTGTGATGATGTGTAACAGATATAAGTATTCAAAAGTTTGTGATGATGTGTCACAGATATTAGAATTCAAAAGTTTAATGTGATTTGTCACAGATATTAGTATTCAAAAGTTTGTGATGCTGTGTCACATATATTAGAATTCAAAAGTTTGTGACGATGTGTTACAGAAATTAGTATTCAAAAGTTTGTGATGGTGTGTAACAGATATTAGTATTCAAAAGTTTTTTTTATGATGTGTCACAGATATATGTATTTAAAAGCCTGTGATGGTGTGTAACAGATATTAGTATTCAAAATTTGTGATTGTGTATAACAGATATTAGTATTGAAAAGTTTGTGATGATGTGTCACAGATATTAGTATTCAAAAGTTTGTGATGATGTGCCACAGATATTTGTATTCAAAAGTTTGTGTTAATGTGTCACAGATGTTAATATTCAAAAATTTGTGATAATGTGTCACATATATAAGTATTCAAAAGTTTGTGATAATGTGTCACAGATATTAGTATTCAAAAGTTTGTGTTGATGTGTTTTTGAAGAGTCACAGATATCAGTATTTTAAAGTTTATGATGATGTGTCACATATATTAATATTAAAAAATTTGTTTTGATGTGTCATATATATTAATATTCAACAGTTTGCGATGATGTATCACATATATTAGTATTCAAAAGTTTGTGATGACAAGTCACATATATTAGTATTCATAAGTTTGTGCTAATGTGTCACATATATTAGTATTCAAAAGTTTGCGATGATGTATCACATATATTAGTATTCAAAAGTTTGTGATGATGTGCCTCAGTTATTTAAAAGTATATGGCGATTTGTCACAGATGTAAGATATTCAAAAGTACGTGATGCTGTATCACATATTTTTCTAATATTATGTGGAGATATGTTACATGTATAACATATACATTGTTACTTAGTTTAGATATGCAAATTTATGTGATAAAATGTCACAGAGATTAAATATAAACAATTATGTGATGATATTTAAAAAAAACCCCACTAGATATTCAATATTATCAGACTGTATATCAGATCAAAAGTATCAAAAGCCTTTGACAAACAAATGCTACAAAAGTGTGTCATTGGCAATAGCAACAGATAGGTCGCTAGGCTTTTTAACTTGATATAACGAACGCTTTTTAGAATAGATGGGTAATATATACACTTGTACGTTTTGAATTATCTTTCTTTATGACGACGAAGAACATATAATGGTTATGCGAATTGTAATATTAGTTTTATTTGTAATGTATACATGAAATCACGCGACGGCCTGGTAAAGCAATGTTGACATTAATTACTATGTTAATAGTGTTGTCATGGTAGTACTAATGAACATTTTTAATTAGAATAAAATGTACTAATTACGTAACAAAGTAGTTAACACGACGTGTTTGTATTTATTATGATATTGATTTTTGTTACAATGTATGACTTATTAAATCGTTTCGGCGTGTGCGTGCGTGCGTGCGCACCGCGTGTTGTTTTTGTTGTTGTTTTTCTTTTATTATAACTATGATTATTAATATTTATCAATATTTTTATATTGTAAAAATTTCATTAAAACACTTGAACTATTCGAATACACTTCCAGTCTTTTTGTCAACGATTAGACGAACGAACTTTGTCGTCGACAGACAGTATAATGTCGACTATTGTGTCATATTTTTCATCAAAAGGCTACTATCTGTTGGGTCTTATCGATCCATCGGGCAAAATGTATTTTATTTGTGTGACTGCATCCGTGATATTTATGTTACATTTCAACAAATACAAGTATGTTATACTTTTAGTCCCACGGGTACATAATAAGTTGCCGCCAGTAATTTAAGAGCTAATTATTCAACTTCATTGTTGGTTTTTCTTTTCTTATTATAAATGTAGATGCTGATCTCTTAAGTCGTGAAGATTTAATGCATTTAATATAAAATATATACTACTTATGATGCTATTTAAATTATCATAAATAAAATTTTTGAATTCTTATGAAAAATAGAAGAATATATTACTCATTCTTTTAATATGTTTATTACCATCTAAAATCTTAGGCATTTATTATGATATATAAAATACAAATGTAGTAAAATTCGCTATGAAAAATGGGTTATATCAAAATAAATTATGTACAATAAATAATGTGAATCGAGATTAAAAGATTATAAGGTTATTATAGTTGGTGCAATTCTAATATTTCATTCGACAAGTCAAACCTATATAGGACGTTTAAAATAGGTTTTTGCAGCTGTTAATGAGGTGTTTTATACTATATGTTATGTAGAACAGCGGTGAGGGGCAAGTGGTTTGAAGTCAATGTTCTACAAGAGATATGTATAACAAATACTTTAGAATACAAGGGGGTTAATTATTGACAAAGCAAGCCTTTACGAAACAAACATTTCATTTAATATTGTTATCATGGTAAATTTGTTCGTTCTAAAGACGGTATTGGTGTGAAAGAACGTGACAGATGTTTGCACAATAATTCATTTTTAGTCAAAGATGGACTTCATAAATCCAAGTCTGCAATGTTAATTTTTATGTTTTGCTTCAGTTGCCTTCATAGATTCTTCACTTTCCAGAACGTTCATCAATAATTTACATTTATAAATCTTTAACTCTTGAAGTCGAATACAGAGATACATTCTTGTTTGTTTAAACATTAGATAATTTGATACTTTTTACATTCTTCCAACTCAAACTGTTTTTGTTGTCATCATTTATACCTGTACAGAGTATGTTGGAACATTGCAGACGACATAAAAAAGAAATTTTTCAATCAACAATAACACAATAAGGAAATGAAACAATATTTTATGTAATAAATGGTATTATATATTAATTATGTAAAATATAATGCTATGCGTCGTAACAGGTTATGTACCAAACTGTCTTCTTAGAGGAAACAATATATTGTTAAATCATTTTCTCCGATTGGTTCTTCACTTTTTATACCAAGAAGTGAACATAGTAAAATCAGGATCGCAGTTTAGTGTGTGGACCTACCACTAGAAGGGTTTTCTGCTTGCTCAGAATCGCAAAGCAAGTGGGTGTTTAGAATATATTTAGCACAATAAATGTGTTCACGCTCGAGGGATTATACGAATTTGCAGGTAGAGAAATACATTACTTTTATTAATTTTTTTTTCACTTGCTTGTGAAAAAATATTGGCCGCGGCCTACATGACCGAAATGAAGCTACGCCACTGGCAATCGACTGTAAGTAAATATATCGTTTTAACACGAACGTTTTCAACTACTTCTGATACCCAAAATGTGACGGTGAAAAAAAAGATCAAATTCTGACTTAATTTGCATTCATTAGCAATAATATAATACGAAGGCGGATAATTAGATTTTAATTCTAGATATTGCACGTAAAATAAAATTTATACAAGGAAGTGTAGTGTTCTCTTTACAACTGAAGTTCAGGTTTCCACGTGTCTTTTCATTTCTGCGTCAACAATGTTCCATATGACGTCACAACATTTTTTCCATGACACTTCAGTCGCAGCATTGTATTTATCACCAAGTTTGTCTTTCAGCATATTTTGAAGGATTTCAAACACAAGCTACAAGGATACAGAGAATTTTCATGTCTATATCTTAAAATTAATCAAGCGGATATTTAAAAGCCAAGTGTAGCTCCTGAAATAAGAGTCTAATAAAATGTATCTTTTTAAAATCAATCAGTTTTTTACCTGCATGTATAATAATTTTATTATATAGATTATTGATCGGAATTAAATCGAAATAGAACCATTATGAAATATGAAAAGGTAAACAGTTATCCGTTTGGACCTTGCGGTAGAAACCATTTCAAAGCAATGAATCGGCGTAATGAATGTTTTTGGTATTGAACAAACTACTTCTGTTTATACATCATTTGAGATCTTTACGTTAACTTTATTGTTTATCTTCCATACTATTTTGATGTATGTAACATAAATGTGAAAAAAATGGTTATCTTTTTAAAATTGATGTAAAAGTATAACCTTGAAATCTTGTGACGTCACGCTTCTATTTTTATGGTCTCGTGCAATCGTCTGTGTCTCAGTTACAAGAAACTCTTTGTTGCCAAGGTTACCAACAAGAACATTCAGACTGTCCATCATTTTTCCAACATGGAACTTTAATTCATCGCTTTGTTTTAAGTTTTCCTCAGGCTCATCTTTGAACTTTTCAAAATAACCTTTGGCATGAGGAATTTGTTTGAAGAGTCTGTAATTAAATGTAGCAAATAAGTTTATTGTAAAAGAATAAACACTTTTCGGGAATTTAAGGGTTGGATAAGGGTAGTCTGCCAAAGAACAACAAAGTGACCAGAGCTGACAGGTTTTTCGCGGGTAAAGTTATTAAGTCAACGGCCGAATATAATAAATTTTTATTTTTAAAGATAAACAAAATGATCGAAGAGAAAGGAGAAGCTGCTGTACCATCTAACAATTGTTTCACACGACACTATCACAAACCAGTCCATCATACTAACTGTGACGCAGATACTTATTTGTTAGTATTGACACACACCCCTCCCCCCGACCCCACCCACAACCCAAAAATTCAAGACACATAAAGGTTTGGTGTACGTGACATTTAAAGTTTTCCTTAATATCCGTCCTACAAATTATTTCAATAAAATATGGTTAGCCAATTTCTGGTGACATTATTTCGATTTTTATTAGTCTTTCGCCTTTTTATAACATCATCTTAAACTATGATTTATAGGCACATGACGTTAACCTAGAAACCTTTTATAAGATTTATGGTGATACGTAGTGTTTTTGACTGATAAATCATGAAATTAACATTATAGCCTATGTTAACTTAGCCATATAAACTTATATGAAACCAAAAAGCCAAAAACGTTTTATTACATTTATATCAACTTTTGTATAAATTGAATTGAAGCATACTTGAAAACAGTTTTATTTATCTGATGTGATTATATTATCACGCAATGACCTTGCTAAAACAAACATTTGATCATCTTTATCTTTAGTCAAACACTTGTAAAGTCATGCGTTTTGTCAAGTACCTATACGTTTCCAGTATTCAAACATTAGTGACTCTGCAATTTATTGTACCCTTGTAAATCTTTTGTTCATTGAAACTTTGCTCTGTTTTCTACATGTATTTCTACAATTTCTTACATGTCTTTGTCCATCAGGTAATTCTTATTGATATGATCACGGCCTCCTCTCCTCCGTGGGTCAAATCACTCCCGTTGGACACCTTGAAATATTTATTGTAAAGGAACTATTCAGCTAGCTTAGGGAACGTCAGTGGTTCTATTCAGATTACAAAATCATGCCTGAAATAATGCACGGGAGGGCACGGGAAGGCACGGGAGGCCACCAGAGAGCTGTATATTCATTACAAAGGCTAGAAAGTCGCCACATAAACTTTATATGTTTGGCGTGACTTTTAACCCAACCAATTTTGAAAGTAAATGTGTATGTAGCTCATACATATATAAACAAATTTATGTAAAATGCATGTAACTTTATTGTATATTTGAATAGTTTCAAACATTTAGCAATGACGAACAAGAGTTCGTATGTTAAAGTATATCATATATATTGTATTACAAACAAATGATTTAAATCTTGAGAAGTTACAATCAAACTTTTCTTTTATATTATTTGATGCATATGATCCCTACCAATTTTTCAACACATATTTAGTTACAAATTCGAACAAACCGCTGATTCAAAGTATTTAGACGAAACATGTTGTCGACAAAAGATTTGAAAAACGCCTCGAAATATAAGCCTGGACATTTTGCCGACGACACACATTTGCCTCAATAAATCTTAAAAATGGTCTCTATATTATTTCTAATTCAAAACAAAAGTTTTATCTAAGTTTACACAATTCTTCTGGAAAATATAACTGCATTTACGAAAAACATTTATCTGGGTTAGGAAAAAACTCAAAATGATTTTCTATAACTAGATGGATATGAAGGGCACTTTAAAAAAATTACTTCTGAGCCATAAATCTTCTACTCCCACTCAAAGCGGGCAAACATTGTGTAAATTACAAATCAATCTAAAAGTTTATCACCATTAATTTGTATTTATTGTAAATACAAAAACAAATACCTTAAAAACAACTCGAGACCATTACTCCGAGAATTGATATACACCAGGGCCCATGTGTCCTTGACCGCTTGTTCTTCTGATCTTGTCAGAACTGTTGCTGTTTCATTGGTCTCCGTGGTAGATTTTGCTGACATTTTCACTAAATATGTGAATGATTATTCGGAAAATATAAGTTTGTTTCCAGAAATATTTATGCATAATGATAATTCCAGTAATCTTTACTAACTTTTTATCGTGCCTTACAAAGGAGCATAATGCCCCAGAATGTTAAAAATTTTATTTCTCAATTTTAATTTATAATCTGCTTTATTTGCTTTGTTTTGTTTTTGTTTTTGGTGTCTTGTTATAGTTTCCAAAATAGTACTCATTTGTCAAGAACCTGAAACATCTTCTGAATATGTTGCCTCTGTTGCCCCTGTCAGTTAGTTATAGTAATAGTGAATAAATGTTTTGTATAGAATTCAAAATGGATACTACTTTGCTTATATTTTGCTACTTTTATGACAAATAAGATCAGATTAAGTGCTACTTCCTTCAAGTATGATAAGTATCAAACCTTCTAAACATTGTAATACTCATATTTGCCCTCTCTACAGAGGGATTTTTATCAATTTCTGAGGCATTATGTGCCTTAAATTTGCATCAAGTAATATTTAACCACACTGACTTTTTGTGGTTTCTTTTTTTCTCATAATACATTTTCTCTCTTAATGTGACGCTTCCAACACGCAAATGAATGTATAAGATGCACACAACTACTAGCAAGTAAATATTTGAGGAAATTTATACAATTTATTTTAACAAATTGAAAATGACATGCATTTAAACAAATTGCATTTAATATGTTATTATTTATAAATATTTATTTTCAAAAGTCGGATTAGTAATTAAGTATTTATTACAATTAGACTTTTTAAAGCTATATTTTTTTCTCAAATAAATGACAAAACAAACTTACGACGTATGAAATTTCTTTTCTTTCACCTTTTTTAACTTCCAGATTTTTAACAGTTTGGATTTAAGTCTAATAAACCTTTGCTTTTCCCACGTTCCACCGTTTTCAATATCAAATAAAATAACACTTTACCAATAGGTCGAGAGCTAAGCAAAAGCACTCATAATAATAGGGTAATAACCCTATGTAATAAAATTACGATAATAAGAACAAAACGTTATCAGCAACCGTAATAACCAAAGATTTCCTATTAAGGAAATAGAATTTCAAAATGAGATTAAGGCTATTGATTTGGACAAAGATAACGCTGACGCTAGACTAGCATAAATGCCTTTGTTTACAAGACTTTTATCATTAATCGTCAACCTTAGAGTAATTGTTAGACCCCCTGAGGCTTATGTTGGTTCCGTGTCCATTTTGCGAGCTTAATTATATTCAATGCAGGGATTAAGCGGAGTTAAATCTTATCAAATGCCCGACGTGTTTTCGAGGAACTATGACAATAATTAATAATTAAAAGGTTTGACCGCGCCCATTTAAAATACTGGCTTTTTAAAAAGAATCAAACGTTATAAATTTTCCCAAGTATTTTAAAAATTAACCTACTAAAGGTTTGTAAAATTATGAATAGGGCCGAGGGGTTTTGGGGTTTTGTAAGTCATTTTGAATTTTTTGGGGTTTTTCAATTTGAAAAAACAAAAACGGGAGTTTACCAAAGTATAAAAACCGGGCCCCAAGGTTTCCCCCCGGAAATCGGACTGAAAAGGGGAACTCGGCCAAATTCTGGTGTGACAAAGTAAAAATCACTTTTGGGTTACAGCTTTTTAAAGGTTTTAAAGTCAAAGGATAAATAATTTTAAAGGGGAAATTCCAAAATTGGAGGGGTTTAAAAGCCCCTTAAAACTTTTAAACCCCCAAATTTTTGGAATTTTTTTTTCTTTTAAATTTTTTGGGAAGCTGGGGCGCAAAAAAAACTTTGAAAAAAGTTTTAAAAGCAGAAATATATGCAAAGATAGTTGAGAAATATACTTTGAAATAAATTGAAAATCGTATTTTTATGCCTTTTTTAGCCCGGTTTTCATTTTGGGTCATTTTTTTTTACAATTTGTATAATTATTCTGGAAAAACGAAGTACGCAAATGATCTGAAATTTTGCACAAAGATTAGTGGTTTAAACCTACATCAAATGGTACATTTATATGGAAAAAAATATTTTCAGTCCCATCATGTCAAAAAACCACTGTAGAGTCCCTTTAACAATTGCATTGATATGAACGTATTATATTCATCAATATGTAGAATACAAATGGGCTGGTTATCTGTTCCTTTATGTATCTTTCAGCGCATTAAGTTAGTTAAACATAAATATTGTCTTTTATCAGCCTGATAATCATAGACAGTTAAACAGTTTGCACTGTTTTAAGATGATAGAAAATGTAGAATAATTTTTGAACTTAGCTTAAATTCGATCATTCAAATGATCGTGTATGAATCATCATTCGTTTACTTCTTAAGATTTGGTTTTGCGTTTTATCTTATAACAAAGTTGGCAGAAAGTCGCATAACATCGCCACGGCAGGGATAATTTTCCCTGGTCAGTACAGTAGCAAAGCGCGGAGAGTCGATACGTATTAATTTTGTAAAAAGTAGGCCTGTTGGAATTACATGTAATTGCAAATGCTAATCCTGACATGAATGATCTTAGATGATATTGAGACGATGAATAAAGTAGACTGCACGATCTCATAAAAACAGTTACTATGGTCCAGCAATATATGCCAGGCCAAAATGGCATTAAGGGCATTGGCACTCTCTGATTATGATGCTGAAAATGTAAAAATGTTATCCACTCGACTCATATGTAAAGTTGATAACATGAGACAAATTAATTTGAATTTAAGTCAGATCAATTTTATATAAGTGTATAATCATAAATCTGCCAACTTTAAAAACGCTGAATGGCTTGACCTTATCATTTTCCAATCATTCATGAATATACACCACTCTGTATATGCCATAGTATGACGCATAAAAAATCATGTCTCAAAGAAGATTAAATTCAAGAATAAAACCATAAATAATTATGAATTAAGATCAGTGTTGTCTACCTTAAAGCAAGGGGTTAATACTTTTTTTAATGGGGGCGACCTTTTTCGCCCTCCCCTTAAACCCGGGGATTTCCCCGTGTTTTAAATTTAAAAAGCTTTAAAAAAGCTTTTTAAAGGAAAAAACGTATAATAAATGGTTTTAGGAGACAGAAAAAATTTTTATGTACTCCTTTTTAATTTTTAAATTTTTTGGGTCTTTTCAGGCCGGTCATTGCTTAAGAGTGTCAAGTCCGTTCCTGTTGTGTGTGTGTTTTTTCTTTTTTTTTTCCTTTTTTTCTTATTTCATGTTCAGCACAACATTACTGGTGTGTTCTGTCATTTTTATACTTTTTATCGAGTACTTTGTTATTGTATATTCACCGATAGGATATGTTGCCTGTCATACGCAGTCTTGCCAACCTCCGACCTCTCAATATTTCATGTGGTACGTTGCGTCTGTGTGAGTCAGATTGCTTTCATTTACAACAGTTAACTTATTAGATATATGTTTCAGTGTATACTTAGCCTATCATGTATCAGAACAAATATATTTCATTGAATAAGTAGAATGTATGTCTAACAATAAAAATTGGGAGGGTGGATGGGAAAAGAAATGCTTCTCTGCAAATGAATTCGACTCTTTTTCTTCAAGGTGTTTTCCAGAAAGGGAGATAATCTAAATTACGTGCTTCACGTATGGTTCTGTATTTATATACTAATACCAACATACCGTAATGCTGTGTGCATGATAAATTGCTTTGTCCAAATAATGTGTACAAATCTTATTATCAGCACAACAGGTTGGGGCAAAATTAATTCTTGATAAAAACAAAAAGGTGTTATCATTTCTATAAATTTATTTTATATTGTATTGGCAATTTATCTCCATGGCTGCTTGCAATATATGTTTTATATGAAATCAAATACAGTGAGGCACAACTGGTAGCCTACAAAAAACAACAAAACAAAGTATATCAACTAAAAAAAACACATGAAAACAGCCTGGTGATCAGATACTGCATCATGAAATATAAAAAGTTCCTTGCCTAAATATGCAGGACAGTCTGGTGATAGCAAACATTTTGCTAACCAAAAAACAACAGTGAGGCGCATAATTTCACTATCAACGGGCAGCCTCCAAAACACAACATATCAAGTTTATCCCCTCAAATCTTAAATTTGACAATTTAGAGAAACACATCACCATGTGTAACTGACAGCCTGATGTACAGATACTGCCTACGTAATAAAATATGTCTCTAAATAAACCATGCCCGTATTCTGCCAATTGGACTTCGGCAGTAGTCCACCGCAACAAAGTGTACGTGCAAAGGGGAAAATTACAAAGCAAGCCATGGACCAACCTCAGAGACGTCAGAAAAAGAAACAACATCATTCTTATGACAAAACTTATGTAGTGCCCCTTGCAAAGTGTTTAGAAAAATGTCATTGCCCAAACTCGACAAATTGACTTGGTCGCTGCGAAACAAGGCCGTGATTCTTGAACTATTTCTGGATACTTAATCAAAGCTCCACCTTTTTTAACTATTTTTGTCAAATGGAATTATTGATGCGTTTACAAGCTAGTTCTAAAGAGTTGTGATTGCGTTCATAACGCCATTCTAATCTTGGTAAAATTTGTGAAAAATACTACTAGTATTAGAGCAAATGAATATCTTTGAAAAAGCTCATTCAGTAGTGATCTTAGAGAAAACATTAGTAGAACCGACATTGTTACCTCCGCAATGAATGACAATTATGTCTGGGCTATTATGTTGAACAAGTTCTTCAATGGCTGATAGTGCATTTTTCAACCTTCAAAGAAGAAACACCTTTCTAATTTAGAAAAAATGTATACCTGCTTAAGCCAAGCTGTTGACCAACAGTATTCTTTGCATGTTGCTCAGCATATTTTATTATTGACGAGCCAACTATATACACTTGTAATGGACTTCCATATCGTAGCGCATTCCAGCAGAGACTCTACTGAAATGATGGGGTAAACGTGCTTGGGACATAGCATTATTAAAACGTCTATTGAATGCTCTACCAGAAGGAATGGCTCGTCTAACAGCTGTCGTCTTTCTACTGACTGAGGTTATCCATGCTGAGACTGTCCATGCTGGTGCTGTACACAAGGTGGATTTGATACATATTGTACCATAGGTGGCTGTATATTGACAGGTTGATGCTGAACAACAGGTTGCTGTACGTCAACAAGAAAAGGCTGAACAGCAGGTTGCTGTACAATCACAGGAGGCTGTACGTTTACTGTTGGAGGCTGATGTGCAAGGGGCTGACTGACAGGTGGTTTGACTTCAGCGGGTGGCGACTGATGTGCCCGACATGGTAAGACCTGCTGATGCAGGGGCTAGACACCCTGTTGATCTTTTTCTCTTAAATCCGACCTAGCCCTCCTAGACCTTGGTTTTGCTTTTGGCATTTTTTGCAAATGAATTCGACTCTTTTCTTCACGGTGTTTTCCAGAAAGGAAGATAATCTAAATTCCGTACTTCACGTACGGTTCTGTTAGCAACATACCGTTATGCTGTGTGCATGATAAATTGCTTTGTCCAAATAATGTGTACAAACCTTATTATTATCAAGGCTAGTGTTTGAACTTTTCCGGTCGGAGTCTAATATAGCATAACAAAATAATACTAATTCTTGTTTTCTTTAATTGTTTCTAGTTTTTTCTAGATTGTAACACCGCAAGCAAAGACACGAATGTAAGCAAAAATCTTAAATACGTTAAAACATTTTAAGCTACTATAAAGGTGTGAAAATTCAATTGTATAACCCATTTGTTGGCTGTCAATGTGTAAATGTATATAGACACTTTCTAAACAGTTATTAATCAGAGCGGGCGCTGTGGTGCAGTGGTAACACTGTCTGACTACAAATCAAGGGGTTGCATATTCGATCCCCCGCTACTCCACAAAAATTACAATTTATCTTTGTCATGAAAAAAGTATGGTTACGCCATATATCAAACAAAAGTTACTCACATAGTTAATAAAAGTCTCTGAACGCTACTCACATGATAAAATGAGGACACTGAACGCTATTCATATAGTTAATAAAAGTCTCTGACCGCTACTCAAATAGTTAATAAAAGTCACTGAACGTTACTCACATAGTTAATAAAAGTCTCTGACCGCTACTAACATGGTAAATAGAAGACACTGAACGCTACTCACATAGTTAATAAAATTCTCTGACCGCTTCTAACATAGTTAAAAAAATGACCGCTACTCACATAGTTAATAAAAGTCACTGATCGCTACTCACATAGTTAATAAAAGTCACTGAACGCTACTCACATAGTTAATAAAAGTCTCTGAACGTTACTCACATAGTTAATAAAAGTATCTGAACGTTACTCACATAGTTAATAAAAGTCTCTGAACGTTACTCACATAGTTAATAAAAGTCTCTGAACGTTACACACATAGTTAATAAAAGTCTCTGAACGTTACTCACATAGTTAATAAAAGTCTCAGAACGTTACTCACATAGTTAATAAAAGTCTCTGAATGTTACTCACATAGTTAATAAAAGTCTCTGACCGTTATTCACATAGTTAATAAAAGTCTCTGACCGCTACTCACATAGTTAATAAAAGTCACTGAACGTTACTCACATAGTTAATAAAAGTCTCTGACCGCTACTAACATGGTAAATAGAAGACACTGAACGCTACTCACATAGTTAATAAAATTCTCTGACCGCTTCTAACATAGTTAAAAAAATGACCGCTACTCACATAGTTAATAAAAGTCACTGATCGCTACTCACATAGTTAATAAAAGTCACTGAACGCTACTCACATAGTTAATAAAAGTCTCTGAACGTTACTCACATAGTTAATAAAAGTATCTGAACGTTACTCACATAGTTAATAAAAGTCTCTGAACGTTACTCACATAGTTAATAAAAGTCTCTGAACGTTACACACATAGTTAATAAAAGTCTCTGAACGCTACTCACATAGTTAATAAAAGTCTCTGAACGTTACTCACATAGTTAATAAAAGTCTCTGAACGTTACTCACATAGTTAATAAAAGTCTCTGAACGTTACTCACATAGTTAATAAAAGTCTCTGAACGCTACACACATAGTTAATAAAAGTCTCTGAACGCTACTCACATAGTATAATGAGGTCACTAACGCTCCTAACATGGTAATTAGAAGACACGTTACGTGATTTCATGTACTGGGATCCTACATATTTACCGGACAAAAGCTAATATTATTGCCGAATAGTGCTTTACTTTTTACTTCGATTAAAAAATCATACGGTTTTAATCGTACACACACTTTCTATTTCAAAGTAAATAACAACAAAACCACTCTCAGGTAAATATTGTTGATTCAGTTCTTTATCTACTAACATGCCCTTTTGCTAACTAGTTTTTTCATGACCTGGTCATGCGGGGGAATAATCTGTTCTGCGCATGCCCGAATATGGATACCCTTAATGGGTTATTTTAGAAAGGTTTTACTTTTAATTCTTTTTAACGTTAACATGGTACGTGATGATCAACAGGAATCTGTATGACGAAGAACCGATTTCCAATTGAGTTGTCTACACGATTTTTTTTCTTTTTACAATGTCCTACTTTAAAGACACAATTCTACGGTCAAATGTTTAATTTCATGTTTGATAAAGGAATGTTTATGTGCATTAAGAACCTAAAATTATTCGGGTAAAATTCCATTCTTTTTTTTATTATTTTAAGTGAAAGTTACAGATAAAAAACTTCATATTTTGTCCGGTAATATGTAGGATCCCAGTATACATTACAAATTAAAATAATATTACAATTCGCATAACCATTATATGTTTAAAGATGATTCAAAAAGTACAAGTGTATATATTACCCATCTATTCTAAAAAGCGTTCTTTATATCAAATAAAAGCGTTCTTTATATCAAATAAAAGAGCCTAGCGACCTATATGTTTCTATTGCCAAAGACACACTCTTGTAGCATTTGTTTGTCAAAGGCTTTTGTTACTTTTGAAATATGTTTTTGAAAAAGAAAAATGTCTCTGATATACAGTCTGAAAATATTGAATTTCTAATTTTTATAAAATATCATCACATAATTTTTTACATCTAATCTCTGTGACATATTATCACATATGTTTTCATATCTAAACTCAGTTACACATTTTGACACACTGTTGTATATGTAATACATGTAACATATCGCAACATAACTATAGAAATTTATAATTTATGTGACACAGCATCACGTATTTTTGAATATCTTACATCTGTGACACATCGCCATATACTTTTATATAACTGAGGCACATCATCACAAAGTTTTGAATACTAATATATGTGACACATTATCACACACTTTTGAATACTAATATATGTAACACATTATCACAAACTTATGAATACTTATATCTGTGACACATTATCACAAACTTTTGAATACTAATATATGTGACACATCATCACAAACTTTTTGAATACCAATATCTGAGGCATCATCACATTTTTTTTCAATACCAATATCTGTGACACATTATCACAAACTTTTTGAATACCAATATCTATGACACATCATCACAAACTTTTGAATACTAATATCTGTGACACATCATCACAAACTTTTGAATACTTATATTTGTGACACATTATCACAAACTTTTGAATACTAATATCTGTGACACATCATCACAAACTTTTAAATACTAATATACATGTATGTGACACATCATCACAAACTTATGAATACTCATTATCTGTTACACATCATCACAAACTTATGAATACTAATAGATGTGACAAATCATCACAAACATTTGAATACTGTTACGCTATTTGGACACGGACTAGGACGTCAGTCGATCACAATTGGTAGCTCGAGCCTTGGATTCCGAACTTGAGTAATAATGGGCAATATCTGTTATGGGTAGCGATCTTGATCAGCTTCCAGCTGTTGCTTTCTTTTGAAAACACTAATTCTTGTGAAAATTAATGTGATGCATCGAAAAACTAAGACTTGTGATAAACTTAAAACTTCAATTTATTCACTTAATAAACACATATATAATTTCTCTTTCAACAGTCAATCGCAATTATATTTTATATAAGAACAACTTATGTCAACAATACATCGCTATTACAAAACAGTCACTTTCTCTCTCAGACTTGATTATATTCAACAAAGTCACAAATTCAGACATATAAGGCAGGTAAACTTAAATAACCATTCAGTACTGTCAGTAAGCCTTGTAAAACTGCTACTATTAATGAATAAAATTATCAGCTTAAAATTACTTAAAATATTACTTATCAAAATGTTAATTTTATGAAGAGACTTCATGGATTTATAGAAAATATTCACAAAATAAGTTAAAGTACCTTAAAGATTGTTGTTTCTCGAATAAAACTTATACTGAATTTAGCAAGTTTTTGGCGTGTGTGTCCTCGAAAATGAGCTCACAGCAGTTTATATACTACCCAGACTTCACACAAAAAAGTGTGGATGTTCACATTTCAAAACTTGTGAAGTTTGCCAACTTCACATAAAATCATGTCAATAATGTGGGACTGTGAAGCTCACAGTAAATGGAAACAAATGATAATTTTAATATTAAAATTACCCATATAAAATAATAATTATTAGTCTTATTTAATAAAAATATAATTAATACAATAGATTATAACCTGAAATTTCCTTTTAAGCGGGTTAACAGTTTTAAATTGTTGATAAAAGTTGCTTGACATCTCTGCATTGACAAGTAAACAATAAAAGGAAGCTGCAGTTGCTAAGCTACTACCCACAATGCAATGCAACAGGATGTATACAAACATGGCTGCTTAAACCAAGAAGTAACTTTTATTATCCTGCATTTACAAGTACCACATGCACACAATAAACTGATTTAAGATAAATACCTAGCAATTATAATGCCCTGAATATAAACTTGTTATCAACCTTAATATAAACACATTAGGCAATAAATAAAAAATACAATAAAGCTTTAAAGTTAGGTTCTATCTGTCTCTATTTAAGTTACTATGGACCAGGGTATTACATTACTAATATATGTGACACATTATAAAATGATATTTAATATCTGTTTTTCTCCTTTAATTCTTCCATTATTTATAACAAAATCTTTATTTGTCGATTAAGTCTTTTAACTTCCTGTTCCTTCTTTATTTAGCCTACATCTTTTTAGAATGGGTCAATGATTTTGACGCGGTATTCTTGGTAAACAAGTTTTACCTTGTTTGCGACGACTTGCATAATTTAATAATTTTAACATTTATGTAATTTATGTTTGTAATAACGACACGCGTATTTAACATATAGTCACCGCAGTATAGATTTAGAAATAACTTAGGTACTGTATGCCATACACGTTGGATATGGAACTTAATGAAATAAAAAGTGAAAATGCGCCGAGTGAAGAGGTTAAACATCATCAAAATAACACAGTTTCTGGAATTCATTTTACAAACAAAAATAATGAAAAGGGATCTGATTTTAAATTGAAGTTTTCAGAAAGTAAGAGCAAATTTTCGAAGACGGCACGAGCGAAAATCAAATATCTTAAAGCGAACTCGGACAAATTCATTTTGCTCGGAAAGGTAGTGTTGCTCCTTGCATATTTTGTATATTTTGGATTCGCGTTGTCTTATCATATTGGTGATGAAGGGTCATGGAGATTGATTGGATGTACAATTTGCGGGATTCTCATCATTGCTTGGCATGTGCTTAAGAGGATTGGTTTTCATTCAAAACTAACGGCCGGTTTCCAAGCGCTCTGCACTGAATATTCAAAGGGTAATCGGAGCTTGATTTTAAGATGGTAAGCTCCTTTTTATCGTTAGCTCATTCCTTGTATACATATTATACCTTTTTAGAAATAATAACGTATAAATTAATATAAATTAGTGATCATTCTTACCTTTCTAGAAATTTAATACTAGTATCGTCGACGGGAACTAACTGACCGGGAACGTTTCAAGTTCTAGATAACAGTGAAACATAATACATATGGTGCCAAATATATACATGTATACTCGGACAAAATGATGGAGCGTCTATCTGATATAAACAAATGTTTCAAATGCGTAGTCATGTATACAAACTGGATTTAATTGGTTACTTCTAAAACACTATAATAGACTTATGACATAGCTTACATGATATGATTTGACCAGTCTGCTTCGTTTTAAAAAGTAAAAGGACCAAATGGCGGAAAACTACGGAAGCGTCCTGGTGCCAATTTAACGTGTTCTATAAAAAATAAAAACTCCTACGTAGGAGATAGAAAAGCCTAATTAGGAGTGTAATATCCCTCTATTTTATACTACAGGCTCTTGTACATTGCCATGTCTGCTTTCTTTGTCATATACTTGGTAATAGCTGTTGCCATGAAGACACCAGAAAACCTTTGGTCACTTATCGGATTACTAGGATTCCCGCTGTTATTGTTCCTGTATTCCAACAATAAATGTAAAGTAAGTTCTGTTTTGATAGACTCAAGTGCAAACACATTTTCGAGTTGTTGTTCGGCATGTTTCCATATTCAATGTGTTTTGTTTTACTTCTAACATTGACCATTTTGTAGGTACTTTAATTTAACATGTTTAGTATTTTTATTCACTATGTTTCGGTCCTTGGTATTTTGGTAGTACTTAAACTGACCATGTTTTTATCATTATTTCCGTTATTTTGTTACTTTAATAGGTAATAAAATGAAATGACATATTACAATATATAAATGCAAACAGCGTCATTTAAAATTGCATTTTTTTTCTTTTCGCTTATCAATGTCGGCGTATTTCGGTACTTCACAGTGCCTGTTTCATTTACTAAATTAAATTAACTTGGCAGGTTTTGATAAATATTCCGTCAACTTTTATTTTTGAGATTGGCTTTTCTCGGTTCTTAAATCCGAAATGTTTCTCTACCGCTTTATTTTAGAATCATGTTTTTTTTTAATTTGACTGAGAGTAAAATGAAATTTTCAAAAAAGTATCATTTGACGTGACTAAATGACTTTTGCGAGGTACAGCTAGTAGGGTTTTAACTTGATGATTTTTTTTCTGCAAGGTCAATTGGCACACCGTCTACTGGGCCATGGCTATTCAATTCATCATGGCTTTGTTGATTTTGAAGACAAGTTGGGGAGCTAACGTAATGCGCTGGGTTAGTAGACGACTCGAGGAGCTACTGGCTCACGGTGAAGCTGGAAGTATTTTTCTGTTTGGAAAAACTTATAAAGATCACTATTTGGCATTTGGTGTAGGTTTTATCAAATCTGTCTATACTTAAACTTATGAATTTAGTTTAACTTTTTTATTTAATCTGTTAATTAAAGCTACTTATTGTGGTTAAGAATTTTCAAACTGTCGAGTTGTTCCTTTAAAACAGATAACAGGGAAAAAGACACTCTCGTTTGAAGAAAGCAACACTTTAATAAAAAATGCAAATGTTTAATTTAAATATGCCTTTCCAAAAATGTGTTGTTAAAACTTGCCAATTTTTCAAGCCCCGCTCACAAAGCAACACTTTAATAAAAAATGCCAATGTTTAATTTAAGTATGCCTTTCCAAAAATGTGTTGTTAAAACTTGCCAATTTTTCAAGCTCCGCTCACAAAGCAACACTTTAATAAAAAATGCAAATGTTTAATTTAAATATGCCTTTCCAAAAATGTGTTGTTAAAACTTGCCAATTTTTCAAGCCCCGCTCACAAAAACTATCTTTTTATGACTGAACACTACAGACACCTGATTTTTTTCCAGTCTAAAATAATTCTCATAAAAGCTACTAAAATAAAACATACACAGTTCACAAGACATTACTTATAGTTTTTTTTTCATATGAATGAAAAGAATTAAAGCTCGACCAACAATATTTTGTATAATATATGAATATTATACAAAATATTGTTGGTCGAGCCTTTTTTCAAGTTACATATTAAATAACATTGTACTTTCAGAGGGTAACCTATATTTCTTATTTTAATTTTTTTACTTTTTGTATTTTATGCATAACCTACTTAATTCTTAAAATACGAGATTTTATTTTTATTGAAATTTTATGCAACTCGCTATCATGACAAATACATGGACCATTACATAATTACCTTCAGTACATTTCAAAAACTATTACCAAGTTTTATAGGTATGAATAAAAAAGAGATATTCTATCGTAGCATGTGCTTCTTATGCATCTACACTGTATTTCTTATCTCAATATACATTTTCTTTTTTTATAAAAAAAAAACTATAAATGCAGATACGGCCTATTAAAATAAATTCGTTTGCAATATGAAATTTATTATCATTTATTGAAAAACTGCTCTAAATTCATACTTTTTTTACTACGCAGTATTCATAGATACAAAAAAATTAAAGTAAGTAAGTACGAGTGCTTGCGTCCCTCAAAGGGGAAAAAAGGAAAACAAAATATTTAGCAATAGCCATATTTCCTTCACAAATGATATAAGCAGTTGCAATGTTATGACTTAAAATAGTTTTCTTCAACAAATTGGTTGTAAAATATAAGAGAAAAAAGAAGTATGTATATATACTTATAATTTTTTATCATTCTATATAAGGCTACAGCCCAAATTTTTGTCATCATCATCGCAATATCCGTGCTGACATACCTCGGTGTAATCAAGGCGATTGTTGACACTGTTGGACATGCCCTGGCATACTGTCTTGGAACAAGTCCTGCCGAGGGGATTAATGCCGTTGGAAATATTTTCCTGCATGTGGTATGACTTAAAATATATGCAAAACATATACTAAAAGATCTATAGCTCTTGTTGTTTGTTTTTGCTCTTGTTTTTTCCCATGTTTTTAGATATAACATAAGTCTGTGGATTTTCTGTATGCAAAATTTAACCATTTCATGTCTAAATGTTGAATATTTGTTAAATCTGTGCTAGTGGATGTTGAAGGTTGTTTGCACTAACAACTACCGTCCTGGTATAGACTCGATCAAGCCAAGCCTTCATTATTTTTTTGCCGTTTTGGACGTTCTTTAGGGATTCTGTTGTCTTCTCTTTTCCATAAATGCATCTATATAATCTTAAGTTATCTAAAATATATTAGAATATTATTTCATTAATATTGCACGTTTGTAATATCAAGTTTCACTTGACTTGAATGGCATATATATAGTCTAAACAAACAGCTATCAAAAATGTATGCTTGGTTTGTTAAGAAAGAAAGATTTAGGTTTTGTAAAGCCTTTTGACAGTTAGGTTTCATGTTTCATAGTTATTTTGCCGTATAACTCTACCCGCTTACACTAGATGTAAAACTTTGCGGAAAATCTTTATGACAAATGATATATAGCAATTATACAAAAGATGCATTTGATCATAAATGTTATAAAAAGCAACAAATAAAAGATGACAAACCACATGTTTGGCGTAAATAATATAGAAGTTTAGAAAATTCTAGGATAGCCTTAAAAAGTGAAAAGCTACCTTTATATTCCGGTTCAAAGAAAAATTGTTGAATTAATGTTTTAGCCTGAATCTGCAATGCTAGTACAAGAGTATCTGCATGAAATGACGCCATCTCAATTGTTTGCGACATATGCTGGAGCCTTGTCAACTGTTGGCGGCACGGGTTTGGTTATATTCATGGCATCAGGGGTATTTATTAACCTATATCACCTTTGCAAGTTCTTGACGATATTATTATAACTCAAATATCGTGCTAGATTTTTCATTCATGCAAAGTATATATTTTCAAACCTTTTGTTATATCAAATATTAGCTCGTCTGTCTAAATAGCAGAAGCATACATTGTCCATCACACTTTAAATCAATCACTTTACCTTTTTCAACACTTTACCGACTGTAGCAAAACATTTAGCAATATCTCAAGACGTTTAGAATCTTTGCTAATAGCGGTTAAGATTTAATTGTTGAAAAATGTATGATTGTCACAAAACTGGCTTTAACATCGGTGTTATACTGGCGAATCTTTGTTTGAATATCACAATGCCGGCCTCAGATACTTTTCTGTTAAATGACATGTACTAGTTCTTTGTTTTATTTAAATTTTGAAATAAGTGTCAACGTCTTTGTATAACTCCACAACTTTTATTCGTCAAAATTAGATTCCAGCAGCTCCTTTGATTGCCGCCTCAACAATGTCGGCACCGGCGGCTTTGGCTGCGTGTAAGCTATGCTTTCCTTCTCACAACGGGGAAGAAGTGGCAATACAGGCTGCTGGTGATGTTAAAATAAACACTAGTGCTTTCTCCACCAGGTAGGTATGCAAGTTACTGCAAGTTTAAACAGTTGCATTACTCTTGTCTGCATATTAAGATAATTAAAATCCATTAACCCTGTCTAAAAAGTTTGCATAGTTTCCAGCGTGTGCGCGATGAGTTTCAAACCATAAAAACATATTTAACTTCGGTACCTTGACGAATTCCGCTTGTGCATAGTTTCAAATATGTACTCAAGCATATTTTCTAGCAAATTGTAATGTTGAATAACAATTTGTTTTACTTTGTTTAAATAATGTATATTAATTGCTATGGAAATGGCTATATTTAATAATGTAAGGATCTGTACATCATAAATACATGTATAGCTTATTGTAAGATATATAGAGGATAAAAACTTTAAACGACTTTATAGTCACGAATTCGGCTAAATCAAATTCTGAATCCGATATACCTTTTTTTGACGTCACGCCAACACAGTATAGATCATATGGCAACTTTCCGGCTTAACTGGTGGAGGAATACCTCAGGTGCCCCTCTGTACATTATTTCAGGCACAAACGGGCACCCGAGTAGAATCACCGACGCTCCGTAAGCTAGCTGAAATGATTTCTCACATGATAGAATTCGAAGACGCTTGCGTACTCGAACTTACATCGGTGAGAGACAAGTGTTCCAATGTATGAGATAAACAACGAAACACTGAGCAATATGACTGGTTAAATATATTATCACTATTTAATTGTGAATGTGTTTAGCGGGATAAAAGATATGTACCAGAGTTGTAAATCATATGATTTAATAAAGACTTTTAGGAAATGCCTCAGTTTTGTTACTTATTTGTTATTCTTTCTTGTAATAATAAAAAGTGTATTTTCAGACGAGCGACATCATTGATGGAGTCCATCATCATTGGAATACGTCAGAGCACTACGATCGTTGTTCAGTTGGCTGCATTCGTTCTGGCTTTTGTCATAATCGTGGCCTTTCTTAACAGCACGTCTGTTTGGTTTGGTGAAAGAATAGGCGTAGAAAACATGACGCTTGAGGTGCGCATGAAAATCAATACATATATATAAAGGACAGTCATGATAAAACAGTTTGTAAAAGAATAAAAGAAATCAGTCCATAACTTTAGAAAATTAAAAAGTAAAATAAAGCAATTTTTATTTCTAAGAAAAAAAGAGTTGCTCACAATATTCTCTGGTACAGAAAAAAAAAATATAATACATGTAATAGGTTGACTTACCATTATAGTAAACCATTGAAATACATTATAATTGTAAATTTCAGCTGAGAAGTCACTTCTTTGCTGTCCTCAATTGGGGAACTTTCATTCTTATTGTTTCCGTTAGCCTTAAACGGTTAACATGTTTATGAGACAAATTGATCAGCTCAACAGACTATTTCAATTGCAGTTTTTGTTTTCGTATGTGTTTTATCCGTTTGCGTTTATGATGGGAGCAAAGTCAGATGATTGTTTATTTATCGGGGAACTATTGGGTGTGAGGACAATTAGTCTTGCTATTGTGGCATATCCTAAATTAGGCCCAATTATTCAGGTAAACATCGTTGTTTTATATCAATATATATTGTGTGCCGTGATTTTATATCAGTGTTACTTTTACTTTGCCGTTGTGCTCTCCTGTTTTTGTTTATGTGCGACTGGGCTCCTCGCCGATGGGCCTGTATTGATGGGTTGTGTTGGAAATGCATTGAATGCCTCCCTTCTTGGTTGATCTTGTTTTTCATACTTTAGTTATTATTAATTCATTTATATGTTATTATCTAGCGAACATTTCAATCTAAAATTCCTATAGATATAATAAAATTGACAATAATTACCTCGTTTCTGTGCAATAATTACCTCGTTTCTGTGCAGTGTCTCACTGATTACCATTTCTGCTTTCTGAATGACACAACTTTGTATATCTATAAGTTTATTGTAATACCATGTTTTTTATTGTTGTTTCTTTTTATAACAATAATTTGAAAAAGCTTTACAACTTCTGAAATTTCATTCCGCGCAGTCTGAACAAGATCCATGCTGTTCGCTTACAGTTTCTTTACTTAATTGTTACAGGGTCTGTAAGCGAACAGCATGGATCCTGATCAGACTGCGCGGATGCGCAGGCTGGTCTGGATCCATGCTGGTCGCAAACCCGCTATGTTGGTTTTGTCGTGACGCGGCTCATATATATATATTTTCAGAATGGTATAAAATATCGGGAATATATTGCCGGCGGTGTAAACAACACTTGGACAGTTGTTGGAAATGATATTGTACTGAACAAACTGAACCAGACGTTAGTCGGTGGCGTTATTGATGTAAGATATTTTCCCGCCAAAACGAAACTTTGTATTTTTTTATAGATATGTATATGCATATTAAAACGAAGCAAATCGGTGTTATTGTTTTTAAAAATGACTTTGAAACAAAAAACACATTTTTAAAATATGACGGTTTTGTAGTTAGTCTATCCATATGAATAAATCAACAATAAATAATCTGCAAATAGTTTTGTTGACCAAAGGTAACATTATTTAAAAACATAAAATTGACTTCTTTTGTATGATAGCCAACATAGTCAAAACTTCTCATAACTTATATGTGCCATATGTGACATTTTCTTTTTTTGTGCTGTTCTCTTCTATAGCACAGATCAGAAATTATTGCTACATACGCGTTGTGTGGCTCAGCCTCGTTTGCAAACATGGGTTTGATTCTAGGGACATATGGTGTTATGTTACCAGACAGGATAGGAGAGATAACTCGGTATATATTTCGGGCAATGATCGTGGGGACAGTAGCGAGTTACCTCACAGCTTGTTTTGCAGGTATCAATATTTTTTCTGTAAATCTGAGAAACATTATGAGTGTGTTCTCTTTTTCCCTCTTTATTTTGCCTTTTGTAACTCTCCTTCACGGTTTCCTTCCTTGTCTCCCTTTTACTTCATACATATATGATGTGCACCAATTTGATCTTTTTTTAATGTTTAATGTTTTTGCGGTTCAAGTTTTTGGTAATCATTCCCTGTCCTGCCCTGTGTGCACAATACCTCAATACTATATGCGCTGCCCGACAAAGTACCATTTAAGTGTGTTCGTGCGCGTGTTTGCGTGCGCGTGCGAGTGGTCTGATTTTGCATGAGTGGATCTTGGGTGGGGATAGTGAGTTTTTTTAACGATACTCTCCTTTGTTCTTTATTTCATTTTTTAAAGTTTTCATTTAACAAGATATCTTTCTCTAATTCTATGCTGGATAAGACCTCACTACCGATAGAGTACTATTATTATTGTGCATGTCTCGTATTATTGATTCATATGAAACGAATCATATGTACAGTGGTGAGCCATATGAGGTAATCCACCATAAGCAAACTCTAGTTAGAATCCACATCAACCATTTATTGTTGATAAGAACACAATATCTTTTGATAATTTAAACATAATCTTTAACTGATTTCTACTGGACCCCTTGTATCATTATATACAGTATTCATACAATATTCATAATTCCATTAGCATAGAAAGTGAAAGATGGATTATGAATATGAATGAATGACCTTATACCCAAAAGCTGAAGTAATAAATATCAAAGAGACTGTAAAAACAACAAAACGCAAACATTAAACAATAATATAAAATACTTTATTTATATCTTTGTGGCTTATATACACTACATAAAGGATATTCAAGGATTTTTTTTGTAAAGGATTACAGGTTGAATATTTCATGAGTGACGGTAGCCACGAGTGAAATGTAATATTTTTCGCACAAGATGAAAACCAATTATGTATTTTTTGAAAAATTTGAATTTTCTGTTTGTCCTATACATTTTTCTCTCTGTTTTAATATTTGAAAAACATCCCTTAAATTTTGTTTATTGGAAAGTATTCCGGCAAGATACCGGTGAATATATGGAAAATATGTAATGAAACATAAATTTTTACAGTGAAAATACGGACATTGAAAATACATATATATTTATTTCATTAATATTTCCTTTATAAGTATGTAATCAAGTATAATATTTAACTTTTCTTACCTGTTTTGTATTTGCAGGACTGCTACACGAGGAAGACGTATCTACGTATTAACATAGAAAAAGGACATGCATAACTTACATGCTTTACAGTAATGTGCAGTATAGCTTGCTATTGAATTCCTATATTTACTTCTGGATATTGTAAAAAGCATATTCTTTCTTTAACGGGACAGAACTATTATAATTCTAAAATTTTAGTTTATATTTCTTTATTAGACCTACTTTTTTGCACCCTTTGATTTGTATTTATATTTTGTTTATATAATTATTTTTAAAATAAAACTCAAGAAATTGATAGTAAATTAAAAACAAAATTTGTCAATTTTCTTTAATAGTATATGCCTTCCATTCACTGCATAAACACTGTTGAGAGTTTTAAGCTTATTGAAAAACACTCTCGAATCCGTTCCTGGAACCAACCAGTATACTAAGCAATGAGCTTATTTTTGTTTTGCTCAAGGAAACAACGGTTTGCCCCTGACGGGGTTGGAACCCATGCTGTCATTAGATTACTTTAAGTTTGTTAACCATTCGGCCACGCCAACGCACATACTGAATACTAGTATGTTTAAAAAAAGATGGGGGCCTTGTTGAGTGTGATCTCAAGAGCTTTTTTCAGTGGTGCCACATGCTGTTGGTAGTCTTCATTAAAGATTATCTAACGTTAAATAGCGTGAAGAATATTCTGAATGAAGGTTAAACAACATGATAAAATGGCATCATCTACATGTGTCCAATTCACGATCCAACGGAGAAGTTGTGGTTAGAGGATTTTGTTAGTATTTCAAACCCCTCTTAGAATTGGGTATGTACTTATGTTTTTGTAGTAAAGTCATGCAAAAAGCGAAATAAATCACTCAAAAGTTTGACTCTTGTCCCCTCTGGATACATGTAGAATGCCAAACTGAATAGATTTGTAAAACAATTTGTTATAGAATTGACTTGACCTATAACGTGTTTGCAAAATTTCAGATCATTTGCTTATTTTCTTTCTCCAGATTAGCTATAATATTAATCATGCAAAATGATTTAAAAAGCTTAGTAACGCTTTAAATAACTCAAATCGCACTTAGAATAACACATAAATTCTGAGCATATTTCGTATCATATGTGGCATATATTTCATTTAAATTCTTCAGACGATCAATTTTTTAAAATACTTAATGAGAGTAACATATGTTTTTACAACTTCTGATACATAACTAGGTGACACATCTAGCTTCGCCTTATTTTTATATCGTACGTCTAAGACACATGAACTCAACGTGTCGATTAATGGTCTAAAAACATTTTTTTTTAATTCTTTCGTTATTTTTACTTTTCATTTACCTCGTAAAAAAAGTAAAACAATAACATAAAAAAATTGATCGGGAGTTTAATACTATATACGCAAATGAATCTAATTAAAACATTGATTTTTTTATACTTGTTCCGAGACACGCACAATTAAAGCATACATGTATGAATAACAGTTTTGATTAAGAATTTGTTTAGACTGTAAACAGTGCGATATGGAACTAAACGACATTAAAAAGGAATATCCATCGACTGAAGTGGTTAAACATTACAAAGGTAAAACTATGTCTGGAATTCAGTTGACAAAACAACAGGCCAAGGAAGGATCCGGCATTAACTTGAATTTTTTTCAAAGTAAGAGCAAATTTTCGAAGGCTGCAGGAGCAAAAATAAAATATCTTGAAGCGAACTCGGACAAATTCATTTTTCTAGGAAAAGTCGTGTTGCTTCTTGCGTATTTTGTATATTTTGGCTTCGCGTTGTCTTATCATTTTGGTGATGAAGGGTCCTGGAGGTTGATCGGAGGTACAATTTGCGGGATTCTCATCATTTTCCGGAACTTTCTTAAAAGGTCAGGCATTTATTTAAAACTGACTTCCGGTTTTCAAGCGATCTGCACTGAATATTCAAAAGGTAATCGGAGCGTGATTTTAAGATGGTAAGCTCTTTTATATATTGTATGTGCATTTTTGTGTCGCCTCTACAGAGAAGTGGCCTCATATAGGGATCACTTCTCCGTAGTCTGTTTGTCCGTCCGTCCGTCACAAAAATTGTCCGGACTTCTTAAATTTTTCAGGATTGATTGGTAGCTTTAGTACTCCCGCAGAATACAAGTACTTACGCATATTAAACGGGTTTTCCGGTTGAATGACTTTTGCTTAGTTATGGTTCTTGAATAAATATCCAATTGGCTATCATCAGGCGATACATGTGATCGCTCTTGTTTATAAATTCTTACAAATGATTCAAGCGTTTAATTGATCATAAAACTTGTATCACAAGGCTCAGATGTTTTGTATTCTTTAATTGTGCACACATGTGAACACGAACATATGTTTGATATAGAGGAAACTTATATTTTCTTAAGTAAAAACACAATCAATTGAGGAGTTGTGCAGACAAAATAAAAAACGCAACAATTACAAAACAAAGAAAAATTATCATCGATTGCATGTGTTTATATTGTCATTTATTAGATTAGATATGTTATATTCAACAGGTCCTTGTACATTGCGATGTCTGCTTTCTTTGTCATATACTTGGTAATAGCTGTTGCCATGAAGACGCCAGAAAACCTTTGGTCATTAATCGGATTACTAGGATTCCCGCTGTTATTGTTCCTGTATTCCAACAATAAATGTAAAGTAAGTTCTAATTCAAAAATGTCCATTACACAAACGTTCTCCTACCCGTTCTTGTTCCTGAAAAAAGTGACTTTTTTGACGTACCAAGCACAAAGAAAGCTATAAAAGTTTGTATTGTTAAAGTTTGGATTGTTTCACTTACATGTACCTCACATAGCATTTTTTAGCGCCTAATATCGCATTATTTTTCAAATACTTTCTTTAAAATATGGCACGTTTCAATATTTAAACTATGCATCCTTTAATACTTAAACTAAGCATTCTTCTGCCCTTTAATTTGACATTTGATTTATTAGAATTCATAAATTTGGTAAGCTACACGATTAATTTACGATATTTTGCTTATTTTGATTTGCATTATATTTCATTTCTTTAATGCGGCTTTTTCGATACATCTTCGGCATGCTTCAATATTCGATAATCATCTGGCATGTTTCAATACATCTTCCGGCATGCTTCCACATGTTTTGATCTATATCCAATACATTCTTCGGCATATTTTATTTCTTTTATTTGGCATTTATCTGCTCATTAATTCAGAATGTTTATATACCATATTGTAAGAATTTGATCGGGAGTAAACTTAATTCAAAATGATTCCTTATTTTGCGAAAAAGATACACTACTAAGAATACTACTCTTTCCTTAAATGTTATTTTCTGCAAGGTCAATTGGCACACCGTTTTCTGGGCCATGGCTATTCAATTCATCATGGCGTTGTTGATTTTGAAGACAAGTTGGGGAGCTAACGTTATCCGCTGGGTTAGCAAACAAGTAGAAGAGCTACTGGCTCATGGTGAAGCTGGAAGTATTTTTCTGTTTGGAAAAACTTATAAAGATCACTATTTTGTATTTGGTGTAAGTTTTCATTTGAATAACACATTTGAATAAAAGTTTGATTTTCAATACATTGTTGACGAAAAAAAGATGTCATTCAAGATAAGAGTATGCAACGTGCAACGATCTAGAAAATACAGAAATCTGGAGATGGAAAAATCTGCAAATGATAAAAAGAAATAGGATGGGGGTATTTTTCCCCACAATTTTTAGCCCGGTTTGAGCTTTTAATTTTTTAGTTAATTTGCTTAATAAAAATACATATGTGTAATCATTCTGTGAAAACGGAGTGAGGGATTTATCTGGATTTTCCGCAAAAGTTACATGTTCAGACCTATACCAAACGATACACAAGTCTCTAAAATTTAATCCAGTCCCTTCACGTCAAAAGACTTCAGGCCCTGGAAGCATATAATTTGTAAATGTATATGATTTGTAAAAAACTGCCGACTTTCATATCTATCAAAAACTGTCTTTCACTGTTAGTTTGGCCTTTTTCTCTGGGACAACAAACAAAACCGTCAAAGGTAAAACAAAATTTATGAAAGCCTTATTTTCTTTACATTTAAAGCAAGCAATTTTAACATCCGGATTTGCATAGTATCTAATATTATGTAATATTTAACATGGACTGAAAACCATATCTTATTTGGATATTTCTGTTTTAAGGTTACGGCCAAAATCTGTGTCGTCATCATCGCAATATCCGTGCTGACATACCTCGGTGTTATCAAGGCGATTGTGGACACTGTCGGACGTGCCCTGGCATTCTGTCTTGGAACAAGTCCTGCCGAGGGAATTAATGCTGTTGGGAATATTTTCCTGCATGTGGTATGAAATAGTTCAATTAGTTAAAACCTAGGTACAATGAGCTCTAAAAAACTTTATATCACTTGCATTTTTTAATGTATTTCTCTACATTTTTTCCAATAAAATGCGCTTATACAATGCATAATTGTCCAAAAGACATTCAATCAAGCTATAATATGTCGCCAGATACCCACTGCCGAACCATTAACATTACATGTTATGTTACATGTTAATCCAGGTGGTTAATCAGCCGTGAGTATCCGAAAACGCTATGATACTGCACGTTTGTTACACCGTACAAATCGTTATAATTTATGTACGCGGATTCCGACAATGTATGCATAGTTTTCATTTAATCAAAGAAAGGAATTATAAGGTTTTACACAGCATAATGGCATGAAAGTCTGTCGCCTATCAACCTTTATTTTTTATGTATAATTCGAACCACTGATACCAGGACAATTACCTGTCGCACATCGTTATAACTTATATTATCATATACCTATAAAGTTGACCCTAAAGTACACGCAGAATCATAAAGTACTCAGGCGCTTGAACGCTGTGAAAAATCCGTATATGTTAGAAACAAATACGGTTCCATATATGGACGTGCCAGACTATTTTCCTTCGTTGATTCCGATCTTGAATGTTGCGTTATGTAGTATTTGGAAACGGAAACTGATACAATAAAAGACGTGGTATTTTTGGCATAGGTCATGTACGAGTATCCATCCGCCTTTCGTAAATTTTATTTCTTAGCATTCTATTTGTCAAATATCTTTTAAAAGGTCAGAAAATCGAGTTTCAGATTGTCTTAAGATTTATATGTATATGTATATAACACGAAAGGAAAATTACATTGTAATAGCTTGCTAATGCCATGTATTTTATTACTCGCAGAGGTGAGAAAGGACTTTTGTGCAATACAAAACCTTAGAAAGATACCACACGTACGGCATCATATTCCGTTTATATACAGCAAAATGACTGTGTACGGTACTTCCTTCCAAAGCTATTATTTTCTGAAAGAAACTTGAACAAAAATAAAAATGCTTCATCGTGATTTGATTTAATGAAATATTATGACATTTTTTTCCAAGCCTGAGTCAGCAATTTTAGTGCAGGAGTACCTACAAGAAATGACGCCTTCTCAATTGTTTGCGACATATGCCGGAGCCTTGTCGACAGTTGGCGGCACGTCTTTGGTAGTTTTCATGGCATTTGGGGTAATTATAAACCTATATCACTTTTGTAACATCTTAATGATCATGATTATTGTTGTTGTTTTATTTTCACTGACAATATGTTTCATTCTCATTGCCTGTTGTATGTTAAACATGCACTTTGAAAAATGTTCGTCTGCATGTCTTTTTATTGTCATTTTATTGGTTTAACACTGTTTAAAGATATGAATCGGTTTCACTTTTAGTAGCAACATCTGAATCTGTTAAAATAATGGTTGCAACATCTGTAAACGCATTATAAACAACCCAAGGCGAATTCTTATCTTGATATGGCAATGTTGATTTATAAGCTCTTGTGTTATCTATATTGTTAAAAGGTTGAATAAGCTTCTGCTGATTAAACCGTTTTACCGTCTCTAATATGTTTACAAATCAGATTCCAGCAGCCCCTCTGATTGCCGCCTCAGCAATGTCGGCCCCAGCGGCTTTGGCTGCGTGTAAGCTCTGCTTTCCTTCTCACAACGGGGAAGAGGTTTTGGTACGAACTGCTAATGATGTGGAAATAAACAATTCCACTATATCAAGGTTATACATTCTTCAAATATGAAATTCTTTTGATACTTATTATTAAATGTCTAGGTGCTTGCCGGAAATCTGAAGCATTTTTTGAAGCATGAGCGCACATACATTTCAGAGACTAAAGAGTCTGTAAGAGTATATTGATTTACTGTAACCAGTAATAGCTAAAATCATTAAATGAAAGATGCATTTGACTTAAAATTGATGTCATAGGAAAGTTTTGCAACTATATGATCTGCATTGTGTTGAAACAGATGTTAACAATGAAACAATAAAAGGGTTTGTTTTCTTCACCAATACCTTTTTTCCAGCTTTTTCTTTCGGACTTATATGCTACATAGATGCATAAACGTCTATTTTCAGAGCAGCGACGTCTTTGTTAGGCTCGATCATAACAGGAATACGTCAGAGCACTACGATTATTGTGCAGTTTGTTGCTTTCGTTCTGGCCTTCGTCATCATCATGGCATTTCTTAACAGCACGTCGGTATGGTTTGGCGAAAGAATAGGCGTAGAAAACATGACGCTTGAGGTAATTTTAGTCAATGTAAAATACAGTCATGGTTCAATATCTTGTCTGCAATAACAAAATTCCTCTAGATAAGCAGAGTGAAATGTGTTTCAGAATTGTCAGGTTGGAATGCTTTGTCATTTTGCAGATACATAAATTTGTTAAATTAATGTAAAAATAGTCAATGTAAAGGCTCGCTCAACATCTAATTTACAATAACAAATCCCCAGAAGATAAACAGAGAGAAAATTTATTTTAAAACGAACTATGTATTGTTCTGTCTTTCTGCAGGTTGATAAATAATGTTTTCAAATTTTGTTTTTTGCAGTTCTTGTTTTCGTATGTGTTCTACCCGTTTGCGTTTATGATGGGAGCAAAGTCAGCTGATTGTTTATTTATCGGGGAAATTTTGGGTGTGAGGACAATTAGTCTTGCTGTCGTGGCATTTCCTAAATTAGGTCAAATAATTCAGGTAACTCTAGTTTCTATGTTTCTATTTTTCACTGTTTTACAAAATACAGAAAAAAATAATCTCTAAAGAAAGTCGAAAACGACAAAATAAATTGAAAATGTTGCTAACTCGGTTTGATTGAGCCTGTTCATGGACGGTAATGGAAAGCGCAGGCTACTGTCCAAGCCCCCTAGCACCGACTTAAGCAGAATTCAAATAAATAAAATATATTGGTTCTCGTATGTCATATGATATAATTATACATATTTGTTTCAGAATGGGGTTAAATATCGGGAATATATTGCCGGTGGTGTAAACAACACTTGGACAGTTGTTGGAAATGATATTGTACTGAACGAACTGAACCAGACGTTAGTCGGTGGTATTATTGATGTAAGATATTTTCCCGCCAAAAGAAGTTTTGAATTCATAATATCATAATATAAAGTTTCTACATATTCATTGAAATATGGCGAGAATCAACTAGAAATACATGTTTGTAATGTTTATTCTTTCGCACATTTAGCTTTTTGTTTAAAACAATTTGTATATTTTTACTTTTTGAAGTTGATTATTTTGTAATTACAATTGATTTATTTGTATAGATTAAAATTCTAAACAGAAAAGCATGTTCTTATTTATTATTCTTATTAAGAAGATCTCCAAAAATTTGCCATTTTCATGATGTCCAACACATCTATTTCACTTAGCATAAATGATGCTTGTACGCGTATATGTGGTATAAAAGACGTTTACGCTGTTATTTTCTTATTAGCAAAGATCAGAAATAATTGCTACATACGCATTGTGTGGCTCAGCCTCGTTTGCCGTCATGGGTTTGATTCTAGGGACATATGGTGTTATGTTACCAGACAGGATAGAGGAGGTAACCCAGCATATCATTCGTGCAATGATCGTGGGGACAATAGCGAGTTATCTCACAGCTTGTTTCGCAGGTATTACAACATATTTGCCTAAAACTTCATAAAGGTTACTCTCATGCCGTTATTTGCCTTTTGTATACACCTCCACACCACAACAATTTTCCTCTTCATTTTTTTATATTTCCTTCCCGCTCCGATGGTGTATCCCAATTTAAACCTTATCCGACTCCACATGTTTGTTGTGTTATAAATTTCCTGTCCTGTCTATGTGCATCTTCTATCTTCCAATAGTGCAGTGCCTTTCCTGTGTGTCTGGTAAACTGGGAGTGATGGGAAATGTTGAGTTTCACATATGTTGCTGTCCCTTGGTGATCCTTACACTTAGTGTAGTGTTTGTTATCTTTCACAAAATGCAGTACTTTAAGTGACACTATGCTCATATTTTCATTGTCAAGTGCAGCTGAATTGACTGTTATATATTTAAAAAAAAAAGACAGTTGATCGACAAACACTTGATATTGGAAAATGCTTAGAATAAAATATAAATATGCCTAAAATATAAAAAGAATGTCCACTCCTTTTATAAATTGGAGTGTAGGTAAATTCCGATGTATGTTTACAGAAATATAATCTGGTTACGTGATTTATTTATCGTTCTTGCGAAGTAAAATAGTTATGGCAAAATGTAAACTTATTTTGACTCGCATTTTCACTCCTGTATGAACATAATGTCGCTTTAATCACGTGCATATCTAAAGAAACATTCTTGTATTATTGATTTATATGAGTCGAATCAATTTACATGTAGCTAGCCTGACGATGTATAAATAAATACCTGCCAATCATCAAACATAAGACATTATGCCCATCAAATAGTATTTAGTGAGTGAACAGGTGAAAGTCAAAATAAGCTTGCATTTTGCCATAATTCCTTTTAAATTTTTGCATGAACGATAAATAATTCACGTTGTCCAATAAGTATCCATTGGAAATTACCTGTAACATTCATCTGATAAAAAGACTGGGACAGTCTTTTGATATTTTAGAAAGATTAATATTTTATTCTAACCATTCTCCAGCATCAACAGTCAATCACCATAATAACAGTAAATATTTTGAAAAAAAATGAACATTACGTCACTTTAAATAAAAATACAGTTTATTTTATGCTTTTCAGTGGATTACTGATTTATCCGTGAAAATTATATTTGGTAATTCCACAGTGAAAATTATCAAAATATAATTTCACTTTTTTCAATGACGAAACTACTTTTTTAAGATTTTCCCCATGTGGTACCTCAATTTTATTTTTGCTGACAATTCTGACAATGTCAGGCTGTTTAAAGAAAAAGCAAAGCTGAAATTGATAAATACCTTAAACGTCAAAAGTAATAAAAAGAAGAAAACTTACTTCTATTCATTCACATTCCAATCACCACATTTCGTCTCTAAATATTTTGTTTCATTTTTACAGTCTGAAAAATACATTCCTTCCACATGCAAACTGCTCTTGATGACATTTGGGCATATTAAAGTATCCTACGAGTAATAACTGCCGTATGCTTTATGAAAATTTGAAAAGCAATGACAGCTACAGCTCGTAGAACAAGTAAACCACCCAGCGTTCCGAGCAAGTTCCAAGTCTTCCATTTTCATAGCTGCTTTTTTCATGTTTTCACATTTGTCAACACTTATTTTTTGTCTGTTTCAATCCTCAAATATGTTTTCTTTCTTTTAAAAAGGTGTATGACTAACAATTCCAAATGATATCCCTCTGAATCAAACACAATTAATTTCCTCCCGTGAAATACACAACTTTAAAAATTACATTTAACAAAGCCAGGTCTAATATAAATTCGCAGTAAGTAACAGAAATATGGATGGATGGTTGGAATTTTCTCCTGCACGAATTGTTTGTTTTTATTATTAAAACAAGCGATCATTCATATTTTTTAAACAAAATAAATAATATCACTGTCATTTAATGTTGATTGTCGAACTTATTTTTCAGCTCAAGACTTCTTGTTTTTAATGAGAAATTCGCACGAAATGGGGCTCTCAATGGGGAAACAGATTTTAATATTTATGTTAATATTATGGAAATTTCGTTTAAACTTGTTTTTAGCATAAAATAAAAAGAAAATTTGTTTGTTTGTTGTGTAAGATGTAATTTTATTTTATCTCGTGAACTTTAAAAACAGTATTCTCACTCGTGGCTACGCCACTCGTGAGAATACTGTTTTTAAAGCCCACTCGATGAAATAAAATTTCATCTTACACACAAACAAACAAATATCCTCTATATATTAACACTTTTCGTCTAATACTCCTTCTAATTTGACGATTGTATACGTTCACATGTCTTTATATATTGAATGAGATATTGAATGAGTGGAATGAGGTATTGAATGAGATATTGAATGAAATAATGAATGAGATATTGAATAAGTGAAATTTAAATACTGAATTTATTGAACGAGTTGAATAAAATTATATAATGCAAGCCTCTGGCGAGCATATTATTTCATTTAACGAGTTCAATAAATTTAGTAATGAACTTAAACGAATTTAATTTTCTATTTATCACATACCAAAAATAAAGACCAATTAAGTTTTTCATTGAAGCGCCTGTAGTAAAACGCTCACATTTAGTGCGTCTAAACGCTATGTTTGTATAACGCAAATGACGTGACGTCAAAATATATGCACGACCGTGCAATACCGGTTTTACGGAGTCGCAAAATCGGCCCGGGTGTGTGATAAATTGTTAACTATAACTCAGACAATAAAGTTTAGAACTTAATTGAATTGAATATAATTTATGTCGCAACGTCGTCACATTGTATATATTTTCCTTTCTCGCTGCAGGGTTGTTGTATGAAGAAGACGTCTCTACGTATTAAAGATTCGCTTTTTTCATTTCTATTTAAACAGGACGGATTCAATAATGATGCATATAAATGTATAGTCAGCTTAATTTGATTTTGGATTTATGTCAACAGTTTGAGATAAATAATCAATAAAGTGACATAGTAAAAGCACTATTTGGTTTTTCCTTATTGCACCTTTTTGTCAATAAAGTCTTATTTGCTGGTTAATCCTCGTAAGCAAAAAAGTAGTAGAAAGAGCATCGAAACACGAGGCTGATTAGCACGTGATGCCCCGGAAAAAGAATAACCAATGAACGAGCATCTGGCCTTTAACCCTTTCCATATCGTCACAATAAGTAAAGCCCAGAAAAAGTAATAAAAAGAGCATCGAAACACGAGGCTGATTTGCGCGTGATGCCCCAGAAAAGAAGTATCCTTGTCGTTATCCCTTTCTTAATCGCCACATTAAGTAAACCCCAGAAAAAATGTAGGCAATCCTTGGTTATATGATTACAATGTAACTCATTTATCAGCTGATCAAGCTTTGCAATAAGAATGTATTAATATATTTGCTTGTTACATACTATGTTATTGTAACCTTTACATTTCACTTCAATTTGATTGATTATGGATTGTGATTTCCATACAAAATAATAAATCACTATAACTGTACTAAATGTATTAGTCAAAAGGCAACAGCTACAAAAGAGGGTTCAGGTATTGGAAAGTGGGAAATGAGTAACTTTATGGAAAATGTAATACTGCACTAAAAATAAAAAAAGGCTTTCAAAAATAATAATAAAAGAGTTTCTGTGGCATAATGGACAATCCACTCAGAATATAAAGGCAAGTATCGTACCTAAAACATATCGGTTAAACATTTTGTTACCGTTTATAATCGCTGGCCAAGATATTTTCCCTACAAATGATGAATGGTTTAATCCAGATTGAAAGATTTGCATGCCCATTGAGGTAAATTAAATATAAGTTTATGTATGATAGTGCATTCATAATATCACGTATCTATGACAGTCGTCTATATCGACTGAAATATTTTATTTGAACATGTTTTATTTCTCACAATTAAATCTCCCAACAGATTTACCATGTCTGATTTGTGTATCCAATTGAAGTTACCTCATACAATGAATGTGCCATTTCAAACGAAATGGTTAAAGTTTCTTTTCTAAATTTATTAAAGTTTATTGCATCATTTTACAAAATGAGCGAGAAATCTAAAAAGAGTTTGTGTTATGATATATCAAACATTCATTGTTCTACTTTATTTTAATTTATTTGGCTTAAGACAAAATAAAAGTGTTAAGTACATAAAATGTACTGCTATGTTTATCCAACTGATGTAATGCTTGAGATACCTCCCCCAACATTCACATAATGTATGATACAATACGGTATGCATTATTTCGCTTTCCATATTAACTATTCGGCAAAATACACCTATTCATTAAATCGTTACAATATTGTAAATGTCATTCGAACCCTACATGTGATAATTTCACTTTTGAAATGCGTGTTGTATGTGTTTATCAAAATAAAATTGTTTCGGACGTAAATGCGTATTAATTTTGTAATTATGTGAATAAGTATGGAGTACCCGCGGTCATGACTGTAACATGAAACTGTTACAAATGATAAATAATATGTAAATGACTGACCTATATGTTTGTTAGGTTTACCTTTCTTATTTATGTACAACGATGTTTACCGCAGTAAACATTTGTAAAACAGTTGTCGCGTGTATTTATATAAATTAGCAATGCATGCCGTGATTTTGTGCAAGTGAATCAAAAACAATCAGAAATGGAGTTACAAGAGGTTATTACTGAGATTCCGACGGTAACAGCCACAATTGACCATGACGAGGATGTGAGGGGCACAAATTGTCATCAAACCGAACAGAAAAACGGCATATCTAGAGATAGAACGTTAAAATTCTCTATCAAAACCAATCATCTGATAAACATAACACGGAAAATAAAAACGTGCGTTGACGTCAATTTCGATAATATTGTATTACTAGGAAAAGTCGTGCTGATTTTAGGTTATTTTGTATATTTTGGTTTTGCATTAGCCTATCATATCGGTGATGAGGGATCTTGGAGACTTGTTTGGTGTACAGCTTTAGGAGTATGGATAGTATGCTGGGGCGTACTGAAAAGGACAAAATGTTATGCCAATTTCTCAGCATCTGTCAGCAAATTGTTTGCCGAATATTCGAGAGGGAAGCGCCGCGTGATATTCAGATGGTACATTAATATTTTTACCTACAATACATTTACAGTTAAACCTGTGTGAAAGACCTTCTCCGATTAAAATACACACCATTTTTTGACAAACCTTTTTTGACTGAATAGGACAAAATGACGTCCAAATAAAGACCACTTCTCTATTAAGGCCATGTTCGGTCTCTCCTTTGGATTGCATTTGTTCACAAGATCTGTGTTTTGATTTTATAAATTAAACTTTAATGGATTTATATTTTGTGTTTATAATTCAATACGTTTTCGTATTGAATAGGCAAATAATTTTGCAATGATTGTATTTATGTTTTAAATTCAAACAATAATAGCACATTTTATTGTTTTCCTTTATTTTTCAGGCTTTTGTATCTTGCGATGACAGTATTTATGGTTGTATATTTGATACTGTTAGTGGCCATAAAGACACCGGAAAATCACAGATCGTTAATTGGACTTTTTGTTTTTCCTTTTTTATTGTTTCTGTATTCTAATAATAAACGGAAGGTAAGAATGATTTAAAATACTTTATCTTGTCAAATTTATCTGAACAAATTTTATTATTAATAAATATTTATAGAAACATCTTGGATCATCAAATGTATTGAATCATATGTGTTACCAATCACTTCGTTTATGCCATCTAAAATGACCTGTTCAAATGAGCTCCTTTGAGGTTATGCATTTAAAAAGGAGAACTAAATAAAGCTATACACTCAGAGTTAATTGAAAATTGATTTTTTGGACGATTTATAGCCCGGTTGGAGTCATTTGTGGTCATTTTGCAAAGTAAAAATGAGTATTTTGCAAGTACGGAGCGAAGTAATGATTTTAATTTTTGTGCGATTGTTATTTGTTCCAACCAACATCAAATGGCACACAAGTCATGAAAGCATATTCTAAGTCCCTTCATGTGAAAACAAACCTCAATAGATTTCCTTTAAAATGTATATAAGTATCTTATTATATTATTATAGTATCTAATTAACTTATTAAAAAAAACCATGCACAAAATTAATTTAGTCATCATTATTGATTTCGTTAGAAATCTCTTCGAGTAATGACAACAAATTTTATAAATGATGTCTCGTGGCGGTGGTTTAGACAAAAAAGTAAAAAGACCGAATGGCATGTAGTTGCTGTAAAATTTTGAGATGTGAAGCAAAATGGGAAAGAAAATATACTTTTGTCCATGACATGTGTATTGAACCAGAAATAGCTAATATAAAGTACATTTAACTGAAGCTATTTAATCATAAAATTTATGTCATACATATATTTACATTCTTTAAGATACGCTTCAAACAGCTTCTTAAATTGCAATAACATATCTTTGAATAATCTTTAATAAACATAATCTATCTCAGCCAGGCGTTAAACTGAATAAAGTCAGTTTAAACATTTTTATTTTCTTTATAAATATGTACTTTGATTTTGCATTAAATGATGTACTTTAAATCTAATACAGGTAAATTGGCACACTATTTACTGGTCGATGGTGTTTCAATTCATCATGGCATTACTAATCTTGAAGACGAGTTGGGGAGCAAGTGTTATACGGTGGTGCGGAGCTAGACTCGAGTCGTTAGTCGAAAACGGAAAAGCTGGAAGTGTGTTTATATTTGGTAAAACATATACAGACCACAGATTTGCATTTGGTGTATGTATATTAACATTTCTTCTTCTCGAAATAAAAATGTTGTCTTGGCGGATCAGTATTTCTTTTGGAAAGTGAAATCGCATTGGGATGGATTTTCGACTGTTCCAAGACGCGGAATCACTTTACGAGCTTCAAAAGTAATTAAAAAGTAATAAACTACCGGTATTTAAAAGATAATGAATGAAAATACTACCTGACCATGACTTTAGTTATGGTTGGCCGCCCCACTTAGAGCATAAAATACACTTTTTGGCACTGTATTAATTTGCACGCAAGTTAGTGCAAGCAATTTCAAACACGTCAAATGGAGAATGTAATTATTAAAATCATTCAAGTTAGAGGGTATTTAATTTAATTAACACAAGACAATATGCTTCTGATTTTGAATGGTCATAAATATGCGGCAAATGCATGTATAATATGTAATAAGTGTTATTATTTCATATTTCTTTTGGATACAGTTTCATCTCGATTGTCTTTCAGTCAATGGTACAAGTTTTTGTACTGATCATCGGCATGTCCGTTTTAACCTACCTTGGAGTCATCAAGTACATTGTAGAAACCCTTGGTAGAGCACTTTCATTCTGTATAGGAACATCTCCTTCGGAAGGAATCAACGCAGTTGGCAATATGTTTTTGCACGTGGTAAGAAGAAATACATTGTTTTTTTGTGTTACATATTACTAGCAGGTGTGGTACTTTAACCATCAAATAAGGGAGGAAGACACAATGTCTTGCTGTCAAATGTTGATAAGTAAGACTTCAGTTTGCTGCATAATATGTTTATTTTCTTCAAATGAACGTGTAAATTTGAATCTGATCTACGTCAAAGGAGTTAGTTTTAAAGATATATTTCAAAATATTGTTTTTGTACGACAAAGAATCAAGAAATTTTGGTTTGTATAAATGTTCCTATGTCAAACATTTGCGAAATATGCAAGCTTATGCGAACCTAAAACATACACAAAATACGTCTTATCATAATAATAAACATATAAAAGCACAATAAAATAAGTAGGTTTCTAAATTTTCAAGAATAGTTTAGATAAGATTTTGTTGTTTTAAACGTTGTGTGGCAGTTGTTAACCATTGCCAAGTTCTTCAACTCAGTGATAACTATTAAATCACCGTTTCCAACACTATCAATGCCAATTAAGCCGTTGCTATGAGGCATAGGCTGCGATTTTTAACAATATTTTGTTTGTTTTAGAGCTCCTGAGGTATATATTCCCTCAGATTGATTTCAACTAACTTTGATGATAATAAACGATGAAAAACTTAAGTGTTTTTCTTTAATTATATTCTTCTTTAAGCCTGAATCTATTATGCTGGTACAAGAATACTTGCCGGAAATGACGCCATCGCAGTTGTTCGTGACATATGCAGGTGGTATGGCAACCGTCGGTGGTGTGTCGTTAATCATATTTATGTCATCAGGGGTACGTATCATGATTTCACACTTTACCGTAAGTTTTTTGTTTGGTTTGGTTTTACGGCGTACGAACATAACTACAATCTTTGCACTGAAACAGGAAAGAGACGAAACAGGAAAGATGTGACACCGAATAGCGAAAACTGTGTAACCAGGCGACATGATTTTGTCTAAGACGAATATCATTTTTGACTTAATTTTAAATAAAGGGCAATATTAATATGAATTATTTTGATTCCATTAAAATAATTGATATTTAAAGTCCGTGTTCATATAAAGTTAGATATATTATTCGAGTGAAATAAATATGTATCTTTCCGCTGGTTAACCCTTAATTCTTTTTCTAGTGTTGTAATTTTAAATGTATCTTGGCATTTCAACTGAGTACCTATGTTTTTAACGCCTTAAATATTTCAGTATAGACTAGCTAAGCAATAGAATCTTACGTAATCTATTTCCTGTTGACTCAGGTTCCTGCTGCCCCACTTGTTGCTGCTTCAGCAATGTCGGCACCAGCAGCTCTTGCCGCGGCAAAATTGTGTTTTCCTTCACATGATGAAGAAGAGGTCCCTATTCCAGCAGAAGACAATAATGATAAAAAGAAAGTCGCTATACTAAGGTACAGTAAACATTTCAACCATAGCTATTATCAAATATATGTATTTATATGACAATTAATTACATTTTCAGTCATTTCCTACCACAAAGTAAAATATATCATGTGTGCTTAGACCTTTCACATTTCCTATCTCTATTCTTTCTATGGACTTTATACGAAAATTCATAAGATATAGAAGTGCAGGTCAACGAAATTACATATGGCCCAAACCCTCCGTCTTACTTTATAATTATTATTATTTTCAACATTGTATGTGTGATAAAGATTATTATCCGTAGCGGATATTTGTTTCCCGGAGTAATCATTTAAAAATTTGAATTATTTGTTTAAACTCTGGTTGAACATTTCTGGCCCGACCAAATGGTTTTGGGTTGGGTGTCTTTATCTATCTGAGGACAATTAACTTATGGTTTATATTCGTATCAATAAGGTCAAGACATTTTCTTAAAATTTCATTTATTTATGTTATTTTAAAGACTTGAAATAAACATTTATTTATAAACTCTGGAAACAAAATCAAAATGAATAATGATACGATAAATACTCATAAGGGTCCATATTTAAGAACATATGAAAGTAAAGATTTGACATGGATTGATATACAGCAGTTATCCTTAAAATACCATTTTGAATATCGATGTATTACTATGTATTTCAGACATCCAAAATCTTTAATGGACGCAATTATTATCGGAATACGTCAGAGTGTTGCCCTTGTTGTGCAGGTAGTTGCCTTCCTCATGTCTTTCATCATCATACTGGAGTTTGTCAACAACACATTGATTTGGTTCGGTGATAGAATTGGTGTGGAAAATATGACTATAGAGGTAACCATGATTTATATAATTAAGATATATATAGAACTCGAACCGACTCCATCTTTCTAACTTGTTGCGTACATTATCAAAAAGGTGTGCACCGATGGACACATACAGAAGAAACAATAGACATGTTTACATTATAACGTTCTACAAAGGTACCTTCATACTAGAAATTTGCATGGTTTAGCACTTTCGGTCTTATTCCACCAATAAAACTTGTTTGCTTACAACAAAAACAAAACAAAGCATGGCTAAACATTACTTTGTTAACTTATATCTATATTTACTTAGAATACGCAAAGCTATTCAAAGGTATCAAAATATTTTGCGTTAAAATTCATTAAATCTTATTCTTATCTTTGGTAAATCTGTATGCACATTTAAATATTTTAATTGAAAATTTTAAACACCATGAATTATTTTAAGATAAATGAGACGTATACAGAAACTACGATTTTGAAAATGTTAGAAATATTAATCATGTGCAAGAGGAACTGATAATTTTTCGACTCTTTTTGGATGATAAACGATCCTGGTTTATTTCTTATGGATTTTAATTTACATTGACATAGTGAAGGTCAACAGTGACACTAAGAAGGTCATGTGGCGACTCTTCCGACACGAGTGAGCCCCTAGGTAGTGCCACTGATCTAAAGTAAAGCTAGAAAGAATCTAAAGTCCTTGACGGGATTCGAACATACAGCGGTGACGGGCAAGTGGTTTGAAGTCGTTGACCTTAAACTCTCGGCCACGGAGTCGCTTGCATCCCTTTGCTCAACATAAATATTTATATGGATGTTATACAAATATAAAATTATAAAGCATTATATGAACATGTACACCTTTCTTTCCACAACAATAATTTATTATCATCGGTGAAATTCATAATTATATAGAAACTTGTATTTTGTACCACGATTTATTTCTTTTTCAGTTTCTGTTTTCCTATGCATTTTATCCGTTTGCATTTCTAATGGGGGCAAGGCCAGAAGATTGTTTGTTCATCGGGGAACTTTTAGGAATACGGACATTCAGTTTAGCTATTGTGGCATATCCGAAGTTGGGTCCGATAATGAAGGTTATTGTGCAGTTTTGATGCAATACATGTATATGATGCTGCTATAAACATAGTAAAATATCTATCTTAAGAACCTATGGATAAGTAAGATAGTAATAAAATTCTTCCATACACATAGTTAAAGTGTTACATATGATATTGGTCTGCACAAATTTACTGCAGCCTTTTTATGATTCGTAATATTGAAACAACAACAACAGCAAACGCGTATATTTAATATACCCGACAGAAGATTTTTTTAAAGAAACATTATATGTGGTTTCAAACAATTTAAACAATTTTGACCGTCCTTTTCCGGAATAAGCGTGCATGCGCCATTTCTAAAAATAGATTTTGTTGAACTGAGCATGTCTGTTACAGAATGGCGTTGCCTATAGATCTTACATAGCAGAAAGTGTGAACAATACGTGGATGGCTGTTGGTAACGACATAGTTCTTGATAAACTAAATCAGACGTTAGTTGGCGGTGTTATAGATGTAAGTAGTTTTTTTGTTTATATCGACTTATGGGTGTATAATTTGATTCATAGTTAAAGAATTACTCAGTTGATAGTTTACACACATATGACATGCGTTTGACAATTTGTCTTGCCAATAATAGTCAAATTATGATTAAAATATATTCCCTTGATCATCATGAACAAAATTACTATCCAGCACCTGTTTACCATAATTAATAATTTACGTGGACTGTAAGTGCCGTTTGCAATGTGTAAGTTACTTTCTTTGTTCACATCAAATTCATTTCTATTTTTCTATGAAATTTAGCATGAATCTAAAGGCATGCTGCTTGAAGTTATTTCTTCTTCTTTTCAGCCAAGATCAGAAATTATCGCTACATATGCCTTGTGCGGTTCAGCCTCCTTTGCAGTCATGGGTCTAATTATAGGTTCATTTGAAGTAATTGTTCCACACAGAATAGGGGAAATAACTAATCATATTTTTAGAGCTATGATAGCAGGAACCGTGGCAAGTTATCTCACAGCATGCTTTGCAGGTATACGAATACATTTTGGTACAAACTCTTCAATGATAAATAATACTTTTCATAGATTGACTCTGCTGCACTTTTACAATATAACTTTTTTAATGCACGTGAAGAAAATTGATATTTTAAAAAAATGAATAGGTTATTCTTATGTTTTTTGAAAACATTTACAATTTAGTTAATAAATTTCAATTATGAATAGACCATAACTCATAGGACTTCAAGTTCTGGACGATTTGTTGCGCGAACGTCGTTGTACACCTTGCTTTTTCCAGTACATAATGAAAATCAATCCTTCATCATTTGTTAAAATATAGAAACTTGGTACCTTAGCGAATGCTCAACACGGCAACATTGATATTGTTGCTGCAGTATCGGTTTGATTCATCCCGTACATAGACATGTAGTGTAAATGCAAGCTACCGCCACCCCCGCACCGGCTTAAGCAGAATAAATCAGTTAGTTTAATTTAGAATATAGAAGACTAAAAGCACTCTGCAGATGCCTTGAACCTGATTATTTTATAACAAGGTAGGAGCGAGGAAAGCATACTTGTAAGTTATATATCAATATTTGTTGTTGTTTCTTTTTTTCTTTCTTTCTGGGGGGGGGTATCAACCTGTGTTAATTTGTATGCTAACAAAGGAATCTGGGAGTCTAAGATGTCTTTAAATATTGCATTTGAACTGATAAAAAAAAATTGGTTATGTAAAGCCTTTTACTTTTTAAATTTTTTAAATCTGTGAAAGGCTTTCAAACTTTTACATTTTTTTTCTTTTTCAGGTTTACTATTTGAAGAAGAATTGAGTGCATAAAACTGAAAACTTGCTCAATGAAAATGTGAACATATTTTATACTTGTGTTGTATAATAATGCGATAATGTGTAACAAATGCCTGACTAAACATTGGAAAAATTCAGATCATAGAACTGACAAACACGAGCATCGATTTCACGTGTGACCCGTGCATGTTTTATCATCATATTTTATGAAACTCATATTTTTGTTATTCTTACGCCAACTCTGCCAATATATTGTGATTATTATCAAAATTCATCTTTGTCTCATCTCCAATGTTCATGCTTTTGTTACTCCCAACGCTACCCACTCTCCTAGATATCTTCATTGTAAAGCGATGTATTAATTTGAAATGTTAAGGTTCTTCCATATTCTTGATTTTTAGCGGAAGTAAAATAAACTGAATGATTTGTCAATGCTGTTTATAACTCCTCAAATATTGTTTGGCTAAATATGTACGTTTATTTAATTTTACTCATGAAATATGGTGCTATCTGCAAATATATATCATATTTGTTAAAAACAAATATAAAAAAGTGGGCGGAGCCAAAACACATGTTTAATTTTAGGACTATTTTGTTACATGTTTCTCTGTTGCCGCCAATAGATTTTAGCTTTTTATTTCACCATCTTTCTATTGAAAATACTTTCATCAAACAATTTCAAATTTTCCTGTAATAAAGAAGTTCAGTTAAGCATGCTGGCAAACAGAATTTACAGAACTGCTTATATAAAACAGTAACTGTAACAACTTTACTGTGACAACAATACATACATTTTATTTAAAATATATACATTTATGTTACATATTAATTACAAAGGCAAAGAATCAATGGTATAAAAATAGCATCCATGTATATAGTGCAATCATAAACTGAAATGTTTGATCCCTCATAAATGCATATAAACTTAGAAATATTAACTTCAGAAATATTAAGTAACATCTTATGTTAATTTCAACATATAAGCAATTATGGATACAATAGAGGCCCTGTGTGGGGCTTTTACTTCTTTACATCAACTTAAAAACAGAATCATTTTCCACTAAAGAGGATTAAATCTCAGATCGAGAATTCTTGTATATTAACAGATTTGTTGCCACCAAGCCCGTGAGAGGGTGTTGGAACTGTCTTTTTTCTTTTTACAAATATATAGGGATCAGTAAAGCATTTATCTGAACGGGTTTCACGTATTTGTAAGATGACGCCAGACAATGACGTAATCAATTGTTACGTTAACGATTCATTGTATGTCTTTAATATTTCTTCTGGAATGGTATGAAAGTCAAAAATGCGATCGCCGAGAGATTCCGAAAATCCTATTAGAACCAGTACGCAGACTATATTTAGGATGAAGCCGGCCATTACCTGTAAATGTAAAACATGAAATATAATTACTAAAATGAATAGGAAGTTGAATAACGAATAATTCATGGAATAACAACAATAGCTTTATGTACCTACAAATGCACATATAACGTGCGACCTTCAAACTATCTAAATCGTACTATTACATCAACTAATGCACTTCTGTTTTATGAATTGTTTGACGAAACTAAGTTAAGGGAAATATATTTTCTTGACTGATTGAATCTGATCCATCAACTATATAATAACCTAGATACATATTGGCAGATTTTTCCGCCAAAAATATCCACTTTGACGCGGCAGAAAATGTTCGTCTGCTGCAGAGTGAGATATGGTATTCAAAATGTATTGTTGTTGTTTTTTCTTCATTTCAACTACCATTTCTTACAGGTATCTTTTATAAATGTATGTTTATTAACAAATGTATTCACAATATACATGTATATCAAATAATACTACAGTCGGAACCGTAAGAGGGTCTGATTTCTAAAGCTGGTGTCCGCATCTATTAATAACCAAAACAAGCTTGTCTGTAAACAGTATATAACAAAGCATATAAGTATAACTAGGGTGTAACTATTGTTTAATCTATTTAATAAACAACACAACATTACCATATCAATGACTCGGACATATCCGTATGAGAACACGACAGCGTTTGGTGGCGTTGCTACTGGTAACATGAAGGCGAAGGACGTTGCTATGGCAGTCGGGAACATCAGATAAATGGGACTTTGATGAAGATGCACAGCCTAGGTAATATAAACATGATATTTAGAAAATATCAGCTTTATAATACGTCTTATTATAACATAATACGTTTACATTTATTTTTCTATGTTTTCCGTGTACATTTGTAATTAACTGTGCAAAGGAATATTGGTTTCTTTAATAATAATAATAATAATAATAATAATAATAATAATAATAATAGTAAGCAATACTAAATATATTAGAAAGAAACAAATGTCAATATGATGCATATGATTAGCCGAATCAAAATCATGATAATGATGATTATATGAGCGTCAGTTTAGTTGGTAGTTGGATATTCCAATACCTTCTAGTAGGTAGTTGGTTATACGTAATTCCCAACTATTCAACAGCTTGTACTTGGTATTTCAATCTACTATCACTAGCATGAAATGTTCGAACATGTCATACATTTTTACCGGGGACTAAGTCGTTGTTCGCGCGACTCCTCGAACTTAGCACGTTATCAGTGCGTTTCAGAAATAAATGTAACGGAAATATGAAAGGAAAGATGTGTTCTCCAACATAGAAACACACTGTCTCCTTATGTCCACCACGGTATTGATTCGAATCTCCAACTGCCAACCAGGCAGTAGTTGGTAATTCAAGCATTGAATGTTTTTCACTCAAAACAGGAAAGACTACGTACTTTTCCGCCATAAATATAACGTTTATATTATTAGTTATAAACATTTTTGACAGATTATATGACCCTATATAAACGGTTGTTTGGAAATATGACCTACCAAATTGACGCTCATGAAGATAATATTGATCTATAAATAAAGTATTGATAGTAATGATGATATTAAATATAAGAAAAGAAAATGATGATTTTGGTGGTAGTGATGATGATGATGGTGATGATGATGATAATGAAGATGATTATGCTGATGATGATGGACTTAATGCTCATACTTATGTTGCTGATGATACTGATGAGGATAATGATGATGATGTTGATGATGATTATGGTGATGATGATTATGGTGATGATGATGATGATGATGATGATGGACTTAACGCTTATACTAATGCTGCTGATGATACTAATGATGATGATGTTGATGTTGTTTATGATTATGATGATGATGATGATGAGGATAATGATGAAGACAGCAACAAGAAAAAACAACAACCCATGTATGTGTCTTTATAAAGGATTCAAACTTTACCAGGTTTGCCAGTATGGGCATCATTAAAGTGCACGTTGCTGTGTTGCTAGTAACCTCCGTCATTGCAGCTACGATATAACACAATGTAAGATTTAGTACCCAAGGTGATAGGTAATCTAACACGCTTAATTTCTCACCAACCCACGCTGATAAACCCGATTCCTAAAAATAAAACAAAACAAAAATTTCAATTATGGTTGGAACACTACATCATCTTCTTCAAGCATACAAATTAATTTAGACATGAATATAAAATGTTACATCACTGACCCAAATTAATTGGTATTCTATTCTACTATTCTATTCTAAAATGTATAAGATATTAATATGTAATGTATTCTAGATTTAATGAGGACCAATCAAACCTTTAAGCACTCAGAGTGCGGAGTCTTGCACTTAAAAGGTCAAAGTTTGCTTTAATTCAAGCTTTCGGGATTAGTTTTAAATTATGGCTAATTTCTCAAGACATATTTTCTGTATGAGTTAATAGTTATAACCTGTGACGCATATGCCATTGCGAAGCCGCCACCCAGGAGGAATACCACGCCCCAAGGAACCTTTTCCACAGCTGCTTTCCATGATAATAATGGTTTCAGTGGTGCACGTGTACCTAACGTGGAAATGTAAAATACAGAGCACGTGCATTTAAACGAAACAATTCAAAAGTGCGCTCGTACTTAATTGAAACGCAAAAGAGCTTTGACTCTATCATATCGTATATGAAGTTGGCAGTCTAGCGTCCTAGCGGCCTAAACTTTAAGTGTTGTAGAAGTCATTTTTGTGCTTTTCGGTCAAGGTTTTTGTTTATTCTTATAACAAATGCATTAAAATAAATAATTTGAAATAAAAATATGTAATTTCTCTACGTATTTTACCTTCTGGTCGGAGGCAGAATATTCGCGGCAAAGATGACGGGAAAATAAACAACATAGTTGCAATAAATATGGCTGGTACTCCATCTTTCACATATCTGAATGAATAGAAGCAATAAACAATGTATTAATTTTCTTTTAAATGTGATAAAAACAAGTTAAAGGTACATAAAATCTCAAAAATGATGTAACGAAGGGCGAACAACCATGTTCTTTATACTACATATATTTCGCATGATTTAAGTATTTCGTTCAAGTTAACAGAATGACATTAAAAGCCTTTGTTGAGAAACAAATTTATATAATGGTATAAAAATAACGATATTGTGCTTAAAATTTAGAGGCAATGTGAGTGAGTGAGTGAGTGAGTTGGTGAGTGCGTGCGTGCGTGCGTGCGTGCGTGCGAGCGAGCAAGCGAGCGAGTGAGTGCAAATCGTATAAATATAAACACAATAACCACTTAAGATAAACAGAATGTGTTTTATTTTTATATTCGTATACTAGTATGTAGCAAAATAACAAATGATAATTCAAATGTATAAGAGAAAATTTGTTTGCCAATAAATCAAACGAAAAAAAATCTCAATATAGTTTTACACTTTTCGTATACGTTCGATTTAATCAAACTTTTGTTAGTAAGATAAATAAAATATAAATTAATAGACAAACCCTTTTTGAAAAAGTGAACCCCAGCCATATTCACCGCCCATGTCTCGGGTTATCCATAGCAACGCCAAAACTATGAAATGTCCCATAACGGCTCCCTGTGCAAAACTGAAAATATTCATTCAACATTCTTGATTTACATAAATGATGCTCTAAAAAGTAACAAACTTGTCTACGAGAAGGGATCTTACTTTTAACCTGGACAAAAAGATTATGAAAATAATGCAATGGTTAGTCTGTTTAATTCACAGATAGAAGTTATGCAACACAGTTTCCAAATATCCCTTTCTTGAAATTAATTTTTCTAGAAAAGTGCTATACACACGGACACTGAAGTGTTATTGTCCTTAGACTAACGGTTTATATAAATCAACGGTTAATGATCACTCTTTCTCCAGAATTTTATGTAAGAAAATAGTTATTTTACCTGACAGGTCCGAGTTTTTCATATTCTGTACGGATAACGGCCTTCACCCTTATACTTCTATCATCGTTCTTTTCTTCACAACAACCACTGTAAAAAGGTCATTTAAAGTGTAAAAAGCTATATTTGTTGTCTGTGGATTTTTTTTATTTTTATTATTTATATTGTGATTTAATTTATTAAAGACTATCTCGAATGAATAAAATTTGTACACTTGCTGTCCTGCTCACATTACAAGTTACGTGTGTGGGAAGACCCATTTAAAATACATTAATTAAAAAAATACAATATTAGAAGCATAACTGGTCAATGCTTTGAGCATAGTAATTGTTTGGTTTTCTTTTTTGCAGCAGACGAACTTACTTGCATCTAAGAAAATAGAACTGAAGCCATATCCAGACAATAATAACAAGACAAAATGACAGAGGTACTCCGAAACCCATCCAGCTAGCGAATGTAATTGGTGAGTTTTTGATACCATATCCCTCGTACACGCTGAAAGAAAAGGGGAATTAAAACACAATACAGGGCTTGAAATGACAAGGAAAATATTTTTGCCCAAAACAAGATATATTATACAATCAATTTCTGCGAAAAAAGTACATTGTATTTTACTCAAAGATGAGCATGGAATATCTCTGAACACACAAAAAAACTTTCTAGTATGTTAAAAGAACATAAGGTACCATAGGATTGCTACAAGTCAGCATAAAAATTCGGTGAGTGAACATCGAGCCAAACACAAAAAAAGAAGTTAACGCATTACACTCATTGCCTATTCTGTCAACTGTCAAGTATCTAAGAAAGAGGTCAATATATGAAGGTGCTGTGGAGAGCGATGCGGTAGATGCCAAAGGATGGTGCAAAACCGGCGGCCATATTGTACTTTTTTCTATACGGATAAGTCAAAGGCCATTTGCTTGCCCAGCTATAGACTACATGTGTATATTTAAAAGGAGATCGAATAAATGGAACACTTAAAAAATACATAGAATTATATACCTATCAATGGAATTTTCAGTGCAAGTTCTAGTTGGGCGCCTCCATTTTCAAAGTAACTCAATGATAATTGTCAGGGAATTCCGATAACGGAACAATTGCAACTTTTCTGCTTAAGAAAAATAGTTGAGGTGTTCCGATTGAAAACGGAATACGAATGACACCTTAAAAAAGAAACTTGTAAAATAAAAATGAACGAACGTTATATCTGTCTTCCCCGTTCATAGGCTTTGCCTCATATTATTCTTTTTCTAGTACCTATTTTGTTTGAAATAGCTATGAAAATGCATCGATAAATTATCAATGAATCAACTGCTTACATGTCAAGTTGTCCTTTCATGACTAGGTTTGGTCCAGTTCCGGTAAGACTCCCGATCCCTCCGACGTTTGCAGCGTAAGCTATACTTAATGTTAGACATTTACACAAGCGTCTGAAAGACGGGTCATCATCATCTTCTAAAACATTGTCCCTGGAAAAGATATCATTGTCGTCTGTTATACAACCGTACATTTTTAGACCATTCCAATATGGATGACGTTTAAGGGTGTTCAAGCAAGCTGCTTTACGTTGCAAAATTTACTTCATAAATTACATAAAACTATGTCTTACTCATTTCTAGGACCTTGCTAATGCCAACTTAACAATATAATCCTAAAGTCCATTTCATTTCTTTAACATAGTACAGACTGTTTTATATTTTTCAGACTGATTGCATTGTTAACAATGTCAACAGAAAACCAGTCCATCATTTCTTCAGGATGATTGCATTTACAGTATGCAGTATAAAGAGAAATTCGTAATCTTGTTACATCACAGTGAAAATTTGCCAGGAAATTAAATAATACGCTTCTAACATATGAACTTACGGTATATCGTCAAAATTTACTTTCGATTGCTCTTTCTCCGTTTCTATATGGATATTTGGATCTCTTTCGTCTTTTCCGTTAACACCATTTCCATTCTCAATCGGTGGTTTCTCTGATACATTTACATCACCGAGTTCTAGGGCCTCGTTATCAACTCCTGATAACCGAATTAGAATTATTACAATTATTCGTAACGCTTTATTGTTGTCAAAAATCAATTAAAGAAAAGAACAATTGTTTATGCATATATGCATAACAGTTGGTTAGAATGAAAATGCAGCTTTAAAACACTGAAAGTTATTATATTGACGCAATGATGAAAATAAAGCCTTTCTAATAATTA
>NW_026855016.1:0-22020 GCF_026571515.1 Ruditapes philippinarum
AAAATAAAGTATGAAAATTAACAAAGGGCAATAACTCAAAAATTAGGAAGTGCAGAGTTCCGGTTCTTGTGCACTGCACTTCTTCTTAATGAGATCTATCATCCTATGAAGTTTCAAGTTCATAGCTTTTATAGTTGAAGAGAAATGGCCCGGACAAAATTAAAGTATGAAAATTAACAAAGGGCAATAACTCAAAAATTAAGAACTGCAGAGTACCGGTCCTTGTGCACTGCACTTCGGGTTATTGAAAGAAGCATGCATACCAAGTTTGAAGTCAATCAGACTTATAGTGACTGAGTTATGCTCCGGACAAGCTTTAGGGGACGCCGACAACGACACAGACGCCGCCGACAAAAGTAACCCCTATATGTCACCTTTTCAAGGGGACACAATAAAGCAAGAGATGCAGGTGTGATAGTTGAGAAACTTTCATTGGCTCAATCAGTGAATACGAATCAACGAAAGATGTCAAATGATATCTGTATTAGTAATTCACTAAAATTAGATAAGAAAAAATGCGTTATTCCATCGAAAACACAAATAGATTTAACTAAATGTAGCCAGTCTTCTAATGAGGTTAGTTCTATTGCAACTGACAAGAAAACTGAATTAGATTTAGGTTCTTCGTGTTTAGCATTAGCCACACAAAGTTTTATTACTGATTTAGATATAGGTTCAAAAGAGGTCAGATCTCTATCTGATAAGAATCTAGAAAATGACAGTAAACCAAGTACATCTACAATGAACAAGGTGAGTGTAGAACATAAAACAAAGACCTGTGATGTAGACAAAGACTCAGATACAAGTAATAAAGGTAGCAATACTGAGAAAGTAATAGATTTAGAAAATATAGATCTAGAATACTTAGCACAGTTACAGAGGTCTGATCCACATATCAGACATGTGATAAGTTGGATAGAAAATAATCAGAAACCTGAATGGAACAGTGTGTCTGGACTGAATGGTCAAGTCAAATATTTCTGGTATAGATGGGAATCTTTGACAATGATAAACAATGTATTGCAACGAAAATGGGTAAGTGATGTAGGAAATACTACAGAGTATCAAATAGTTATACCTCAGTGTCTGACAGAATATGTATTGAAGCAATTACATGATAATGCAACCAGTGGTCATCTTGGTGTTAAGAAGACACTAAGAAAAGTTCGACAAAGATTTTACTGGTATGGGTTGCGAAAAAATGTTGAATTATACTGCAAGAAGTGTTAAGTTTATGCATCTAGAAAAATGCCTAAAAAGCCATTTAAAGCACCAATGAGACAATTTAATTCTGGGGAAAGGTGGGAAAGAATTGCTATTGATTTTGTGGGTCCCTTAGGAAAAACACAAAGTAATAATTCCTATTTGATGGTTGTGTCTGAATATTTTACTAAGTGGACCGAAGCAATTCCCCTTCCGAATATAGAAACTGAAACTGCTGCCAATGCATTGGTTGAACATATTATCTCCAGGTTTGGTGTACCATTAACCATTCATACTGACCAAGGTTCTCAATTTGAATCAAAATTATTCAAAGAATTATGCATCCTACTAGGTATTCAGAAAACAAGAAACACCGCTTTTAGACCCCAAGGTGGAGGTTTTATTGAACGCGCAAACAGAAGTATTCTCAATATGCTCACGGCCTTTGTGTCTGAACATAGAAATGATTGGGATAAATATGTACCTTTATGTTTAATGGCCTTTCGCTCTTCTGTTCATGAGTCTATTGGAGTCACACCCGCAACAATGATGTTCGGAACAGAAGTTAGGCTTCCGATTGATATGGTTCTTGGTAAACCTGAAATAAATAATCCTGCAAAGAAATATGGCACGGATTATGTTGAGACTTTAGAAAATAGAATTACTGAAGTACATGAATTTGCAAGGAAAAAGCTTTCACTTTCAAGTGATACAATGAAAAAGCACTATGACTTAAATAGTAATACTGTTAGATATGAAATAGGTAATCTTGTTTGGTATTATAATCCAACACGTAAAGTTGGAAGAAGTGGCAAACTTGGTAGACCTTGGAAGGGTCCGTATCAAGTGGTTTCAAAAATTAGTGACATTTTGTACCGTATACAAGGTTTTCGAGAGAAAGCCCGTGTTGTTCATCATGACAAGTTAAAACCGTATGAACAATAACTATTTAAACCATACTCTTTGAGTGTTCACTTACCTTCATATTTTTTTTTTTAAATTATTTTCTGAAGTTTGTCTTGTAACGACTTACAGTGGTCACTCTGTACATAAAAAAAAAAAATATATATATATATATATATGAATACTGAAAATAACTATGTCTGATTGGATAATAAGAAATGATAAATATTATCAAACATTTTTTTTTATTTTTTTTTTCAGAAAAGATATACATGTCAAATATGCATGGATATGCATTTCACAACCAAGGGTAAATGCAAAGCACATATCATTGAACAGCATAGTAAAGTGAACTATAAATGTGTAAAATGTGCCAAGGTGTTCCTTAGAAATACTCCATCTAATTTCTGTCATACAAGTAGAAATGACTTTACCAGATTTCATACTGTCACGGGCCAGAGAGGCAAAGAGGCAGAAGAAGCCTTACAGGAATTCATTAAAAACATTGATCAAATGATTATTGATAATACAAACAGATATTATGCACCAACACAAAGACATAACACATTGCCTAGATTACCATACTCGGGTAAAAGAAGTTCTCAAGATATAAATGTATACCAAAAACAAGCCTCACCACCAAAAAGACTTTGTGTTAGAGAACGGTCACTTTCGTCAACCGACACATCTAGATCATCTAGTAGTAGCAGCAACAGCAGTAGTAGCAGCAACAGCAGTAGTAGCAGCAACAGCAGTAGTAGCAGTAGTAATGACATTGAAATTGACAAACTAGAGGAAAGTGTAGTAGAGGTAAATATTATGAGTGACAATAGACAACAGGAAAGAGAATTTTTAAGAAGGAGGTTAGCAGAGGAAAAGAAAAAGATAGAAGCTGAAGATAAAAGAAAAGAAGAAGAAAGGAAAGAAAGATTGAGAATCGAGTCGGATGTAAGAGAAACAGAGAGAAGAATATATATTAAATTAAAGAAGCAAGAGGAGGAAGATAGACAGAAGAAAGAGAAGGAAGATAGACAGAAGAAAATGGAGGAAGATAGAAAGAAGAAAGAGAAGGAAGATAGAAAGAAGAAAGAGGAAGAAGATAGAAAGAAGAAAGAGGAAGACAGACAGAAGAAAATGGAGGAAGATAGACAGAAGAAAATGGAGGAAGATAGACAAAAGAAAATGGAGGAAGATAGACAGAAGAAAGAGGAGGAAGATAGACAGAAGAAAATGGAGGAAGACAGACAGAAGAAAATGGAGGAAGATAGAAAGAAAAAAGAGGAAGAAGATAGAAGAAAGCAAGAGGAAGAAGATAGAAAGAAGCAAGAGGAGGAAGATAGAAAGAAGGAAGATGAAGAGAATAGAAAGAAGAAAGAGGATAGAAAGGAAGAAGGAAATAGAAAGAAAGAGGAAGATAGAAAAATAGATGAAGAAAATATACAGAAGAAAGTAGAAGATAGAAAGAATATAAATGAGAAAAATAGAAAGGAGGAAGAACATGGAGAAAAAGATGAAGAGAATCAAAATGAAGATGATAGAAGGAAGGAGGAAAATGATAAGAAATATAAAAAAGAGAATGAACATAGTGAAGGAAAATATAAAAAGGAACATGAGGAGAAAAATATAAAAAAGAAAGACGATGTGAGCAAAAATAAACTTAAAGAAAGAATTAAACAAATTAAAAAGGACAATGAAAATAAAATTATCTTGAACATAGGAGGAAAACAATTTTATACATGTAGAAATACATTAAGAAGCACGGATGGACTTTTGAAATGTCTTGCCGATGAGAAAGAATCTGAATTTTTTATAGATAGGGACTATAACATATTCTTTATCATATTAAATTATCTTAGATACTGTAGAGAGAATGAAACTCTGAAAAAGAGCAACTTACCAAATACATCAGTAGAGCTAAGACAACTGATTATTGAAGCCAAATATTATTTATTACCAAAACTTGAAAAATTAGCGCGAGAGAAATTAGGTGAACTGTGAATGAGTTATTATGAGAAAATGATATGTAAGAGGAGAACCAGTCTCAGTCTTGATAATGAAGAAGAATTCCAGGAACAGATGAAGAAAAGAAAATTTTTATGTACAATTAATAATTATTGAATAATATTTTATGTATAACTTACCGATTCTTTTTATGTAACTTCATTTCCCTTAATTATGTATTATTGTCTAAAAATTAAAAAAAAAATAATAAGCATTGCATTAGTACATTACAATGAATAGCAATCTAGCTCTGTAAAGTATTATTATTACTAAAAATTTTTCATCGCGATACTTAGTAACATATGAAGGAAATATACTGGACATGGCTCTTATTGAAAAATATTGTACATGTTGTAATCGTTTAAATTTACAAAGCTATTTTTATATGAAGACATGGAAGATATTTTATTAATGCTGTTGAGTGCAAAATTTGAATTATTCAGTATATGTAAATTTTTATGCTTAATATAATATATATATATTCTATGTGAGATGAACTTTCATATAAGTATACTTGTTCATTGACATCAAAATAATATGTTCATCATCCATGTTCCTTTCATTGATTGTTGTTGTTGATGTTTTTATATATACATATCAATATATATGTATTCCTCGTCCGATGCTGAACTTTTAATCATTTTCCACTGCATGATTATATAACTCTAAAACAAAAACATGAAATGTATGAGTTATGATTGTAATAAGGTCATATCTTTAGGAAGTGGCTAGCCGTACGGGCCCATACGGCTAGCCAAAAGTTCTAGCCGTACGTGAGTCACGTATGACTAGCAAGGACACACTGTATCGGCTAGCCCTACCGCATTTTCTAAATAAGATGGAAGTCGAAAATGCATATGTTATTTTATGACTTTAAGCGAGGATTTTAACCAAGAAACAGCAATTGTCTTCGTATGTTTACTTTTTAGAGATTAATCGCCTTGTTGGCTATGTACAGTAAAAAAAGTACGAATATCGATCTTCGTCATCTCAAGACGTTTAGAAAAAATAGCGTTTGGTCGCAGTTAAATAACATAAATTGAAAAAGTTTACAAAATTTTGATGATAATCCGTTTTTGTTTCATTAAGTTTAATTTAGACACCTTTAAAATGAAATATTGTTGTTGGTATCTGATAATTGCGTCAATTACCGACGGTATAGAAGTTTGTCCATCATTAATTAAGGAAAGTTTGCATGTTCCTTGAAACGCATTTTAAATTCTATTGTCAGTCCCTGGGTAGGCTTTAATTAAGGCTTATTACTTGATTGTCATTTTTTGTTCGATATTTATCTATTGTATTTGAAAATTATACAATAAATTTTGCTTTCAAAGTTTTTTTTTTCAATGTTCTTTTTATTTATTCCACTCCGATCATTATTTATTCGATCCATGTGCTTAATGAACAAAAATTCACCTTTCATACAAATAAAACAACAAATCATAATCATGAGGCACAAAATAACATATGCATGTTCGACTTCTATATAAGTTTGAAAAGTGCCTTACGGCTAGACAATACAGTGAGTCCTGGCTAGTCATACGTGACTCACATACGGCTAGAACTTTTGGCTAGCAGTACAGGCCCGTACGGCTAGCCACTTCCATATCTTTATTGGTTTTAGATTGTCAGATTAACTGTATCGATTAAATATGTATTTGGAATTATCGTTACATAAAATGTACTAAGTTTGACTTATGATAAAAAGTAATTATTCTTCAGCATTGTATTAATAACTTAATTTATAATTAAATACTGGTTTGGGAGATAAACTCAGCCGAAAATTAGTGTTTTGTGGGCATATTTCATTTATTTGTTTACGTATTCTGATATATCTTGCACCATAATAAACTTCAGCTCTTCGATTTTCCGGTATCACCATAAAAACTATATTTAGAAACAAAACGGGTAATTTTGAGAGGCCCTGGAAGAGGTACGTAAAAAGGATATTTTTAACGCGCGCGAGTAGATAATTCTGGCTCTTTGTTTTCCTTCTTAAATGATTAAGTTAAAACGTAAAATAACATGTTTAGACATTTTACTAGTTCTTTGCTGTTCATTTATGTCAAATAAAAAATATTTGTTAAAAACATTGTTGAGCATTACGTATCTATGATAACACGATATTTATATGCAACTTACTATGTAACATATAAATCATTTTTACGTAAAAACACATGCATTATCATTTATTAACGTATAACGAAATATGTAGTTAAAGAATTAGTGATTCAAATTCATTTTTGCTTAGCTTAATAGAGTGAAGAAGAAATTAATTTAGTGGTATTCAACCTACACAATAACATATAAAAGGAGCATTTAACATCAGTCTTTCAATCCATTCCACTTAAAGATTAAAATTGTGTAATCAGCCTTTCTTCTGAGTTAGCAAGACAAAAGTGAGTCTGAATTTCATCTACAAAATGTATACGTAAACGTCGTCTGCTTTACCGGTAGTCGGTCAATATATAAAAGTACCCCTGTGTGCGGGCCTCAAAATGATCATCTGCTGCACATACGCACAGCAATGGGATTCCCCTCCTTTTTATAGGCATGTTTTATAAACAAACAGGTAAAAGTCTGTGTTATTTTTTAAATATCTTACCAAACTTGACAAAATTTCCAGATATTGTCGAATTCCAGCGATAGTATGAGATGGTGAGCTTGATTAGATTAAAAATTCCGATAACTCGATTTATTACATGCTTTTCAGTGGTTTATAGAAATATATCAGTGATATAAAAATGGTAATTTCACTGTTTTGAATTTAAGCCCCTTTACGTAAATGACGTCACGTTGTATTATTATTTGGCGCGCTTTTCATTCAGTATTAGGTTTAATGTCTTTTTAAAACGTTTCTTTGCATATAATAAAAAGAAAATTTGTTTAGTTTAGTGTAAGATCGAAATATATTTCACCTTGAGAACACCAAAAGTTCATATTTCACTCGTGGAAATATACCTTTTGGTGCTCACTCGGTGAAATATATTCCGATTTTACACTGAACTAAACAAATATCCCAGGGCTCATCCGGAAGGGCGATTCAGGCGAAAACTTCGCCGTGTATATTCTAATTTCGCTCTTCCGATTGATCAAAGAGAAGTCAACATCGCCGATAAAATCTTAATTCCCAAATAGTAATTACTTAGCTATGTAAAGAGCAGAAATTGTATCCGCCCATATGACGACCGCTAATTGTCATTATCCAATCAGAGCGTCGCTTTATACTACCCTTCTACCTGTAAGCGAAGCGATAGACCGCCTACTCTAAACAGTAAATAATGAGAGCATCGGCCCGAAACGGTATATAGTTTTGCGAGTTTAATACGGGATTTGGCGCTAATTATACATTGTTTTTTTCCCGATTATCTAAACACGTGCAATCTTCCCTAATTGATATACACGATGCACTTCGATGGTGGGTTTTTAACCCGAGTAAAGGCGATGTGCAATGGATTTTTCACGGCTATCACAAAACTGTTAGTCAATTAAAAATAATCAATTTTATTAATGATCAGCGATCGGATTCATAGTTTTGAATGATTTCAGTCTGTTAACATCAATTTTTACTGTAAATTGTTATGTCGCTCACGTCATGGCTACAAGGCGAAATGCCGAAACCGAGCAGTAAGAAAGTTACTGATTCTGATAGTTACACCTACGCAAAAATTTAAGAAAGCCAATTCGCAAAAATCTTGCGAATGGTATGTTGTAGACAGTGGGGGTGTTTGACATTGTTCTCTTTGTAGAAATGCCAAATTTGACACAGTTTACGCACGTGGGTAAGACATCCCGGCTAAACTACATATCGGTCGTATATCATGACAACAAAATTTGTCAGGAAAGAAGTGTTCTTATTGTTTCAATATATATATTTGTTTTAATGTCGTAAATATGACGCTCAGATTAAGATTTATCAATATTGTAAATTTTAAAAAGCATTATTTATAAAGATATTACCGAATTTAACGTTTCATGAAAATAAAGGGAGGTAATTAGAAATTAATTTTCTACAATTTCTCAGTCAAATTTTTCAATAAGAAATGAATGTATGTAATTTTAGTGATCAAATATAATGTGCACAAATGTTTGAAGTACATATTTTACATATTCTTTGATGTTTGAAAATTGTTTTATAACCATAATTATATGCATATAATCGTGACATTACAACATTCTGTACATTGTAAGAAATTTCTGTTACCAGAACAGAATAGAACAGATATTATTAGTCAATATTCAATGTGACTTCATCTTCTTTTAAAGGTAAGGAAAGTAAAACATATGAAATTGATTTTATCATCATATCTTTTCTTACACATTATTATCAACAAATGTACATGAAAATATATAAACACATATTTAGAGAAAGCTTATAAATAGCTGATCAATAGATATCAAAAATAATTTTTTATGCTCATATTTGCAGCTCAAAAACATTTAGATGCCATTGCCAGATCTACTACTAAATAATTAATCTACTTTTAATTTATACTACCATGAATTAATCTACTATTAATTAATAAACTGGAGAACTATTATAAGTGATGTTAATTGTGTTTATATTATAATTAAAGGATGTATAGCCATGCATGTTAATGCATACACATTGGGTTGTTTCCCTTCTCCCTAATTTTCGCGAGGTCGTAACTTCTCCCTAAAATTTCCCCCAGGATGAGCCCTGATATCCTCTATATAATTATAAAAAGCCGAGTTTATCAACCAGCCGAAGTTATCTCCCCAACCAGTAATGTTATTGCCTGTTAAAATTTCTGTTAATTATTTTAATTCTGGTTATGCACTATTGATTACACTGAAATATTCATATATTTTTTTATTTTTGGCTAGACACAACATTTTAATTGTATTGTTATAATTAATATAGATTAACTTACTTACAATCCAAATTGGAGACCAATTCTTTAGTGAGGGGCGAATTTACATGTACCTTTCACTGTTTCATGAGCGTCTGGTGATCCAGATCGACCGCTTCGTTATTATTTCATTTTTAAGCATAATACTAATTGTCACAGTAAAGTTATCGTTCATTTAACACAATTGTATGTTTTACTATTGATAACAACCATTTAAATCACACAATTGTCCGTATATTTATGTAAAATACCATACTTGTTGTTGTCGCTGTAATGCTCCGTGTGACGTCACATTCTAATCACGTGATACGAGGTACACAACAACAACAAAACGGTTATAGTAAAACCGCAGTCGGACCGGGTGGACAGTTAGAAAATGGAGGTAAATTAACCTGAATGGGTTATATATCTACCTTATAAAGATAAATAAGGTTTTACCAGTCATTGATCCATAATAGAATACCTAATTATTGAATACTATAGAAAGAGACCCCTTCACCAGATCGGGTCAAGAGTACTAAATTTTTACCTTCTTCTTAAGAAGACTATCAGATACTTGGAACTGGATATATCCACATACTGCCAGTTTTCAATCACAACCACTTTTCAATCATCCCTAGAAATTCTTTATTTTTGACCTGATTTGTCATGTAACCAAACTGTTAGCACATCTTGTATTTACCTTGACTACATTTATCAGCAGCAATGTCAATTATGGTGTTAAAAAAGAAAAGAACAGTATTTTAGTTCAAAATATGTAAAATGTGTGTTTTCCACCAGGGTCTTTCAAATAGAGTGGTCTGGAGACCGACCAATTTCCACTAATCCTTTATTTACCCAGTTACAAATCACAATAATTTTCTAAAAATAATTGATTTACAGACTCAGTTTTTTGTCAGTCTGCAGAAATAGATATTTAGTAGGACAACTGTTTCAATATCATTAAGTCATAATGTATACTGCACTTCAAAAGCTATAATTTTAATATGTACATATTTTACCATACAATTCTTAATTGGAAGGTAATACGTCAGTAAAGTAACAGTCACTTAACAAAGGAAAAACATTCTCTCTGATAACTTTTCAGAAAGCTGTCACTAGAATGGGGTCATATAGACCCTAAGATCCTAAATATTTCACAAGAACAGGCTTTTTCTGTTATGCACATTGAGATGTACATCCATATCCCCAATTGTGACAGCTTTACTACTGCAAATATATATCAAGATTGAAAAATGGCATTATAAATAGGTTAAAATTGTTTATTACCATTTATCTGAAGTTCAGTTTGTCAAAATTTCTTCAAAATACATAACTGGTTATATTTTAACATTGTATGACAATTTTTATGTGGTACAGTTTATATTTTGTTAACTGATTGAAAAGTGGTTGTGAAATTTTGAAGAACAAGAAAATGGGTCAATAATGATTTGTCCTCGATTCATAATAATAATTCAGGTAAAATTTTTAAAAGTTTTTGCATTTATTAGCTGAAATGATAATATTTGCAGAATTGTAAGAGAAATTTTATTTTTATAATTTCACTGTCAGTTATTATAGAAAAAACTGTTAGCTGATCGGAAAGAGGCAGTACGGGGATATGAATTAAATCATTAAATGTATAAGTGAGATGAACCAGAATTTGTTTATACTAAGTTGTTCTAGATATTTAAGAGAAAACTGAACTTGACCGAACTATTGAACTATCTATATTTGTATATAAACTGTTTTAGTGTTTAATTGCTTGTGGTCTGTTTGACCCAATATTAAAATAGTGTGTAACTGGAACTCTGTCTTATGTTGTCCATTTATATATAATTAGTCCCACTAACTCCAAAGAAATTGGAGTTCATGTTATAACCTTTTGAAATCAATACATCCTGACATTTACCTGATTGATTGAAAAAGGGGCATAACAATACCACAGAGAGGGAATCTTGATCTTATCTTCCTACACATTTCTTACTTTGCCTAAATAATTGTAAAGAAACTTTCTACTGAAAGAAATATAAATTGGCAGCTGCATATCATCAATATTAATTTAAAAGTTTTAGATTCCTATATCATGTCACAATTATACTCTGATTTTATTTAGAACTGTCTAATTTTAATATAGGGGATTTAAATGCATTCGAAAGCCCTAAAATTATACAAGTTTGAGTTTCTGCAGAAAATAAATTTCATGAAACAATCTTAAATCTTGTACTTGTCAACAAATCATTTTGGTACAGAAGTTTCTAAAGAAGAAGATACTAATTGCAGACACCCTTAAAGAATTATAAGTAACCAGTTGACTGATTTTTGTTTGACCACATAGGAAAGTTCTTCCTCTTTAAAGGCCCAATTCATGCCTCAGAAATGCTAATATTCTTATTCCTAAAAATCTTTTCATTTTTGGAGTGCTTTCATAGTTTCCAAAAAGTTACTCATTGGCCAATAATAGGAACCTTCATCTGTTGGTTTAAGGCAATTAGAAAAGTAATAGTGATTAAGCATTTTGTATGGAAGTCAAAAAACTACTTTGTTTAGATTTTGCTACATTTAAGACAAATTATTTCACATTTATCTCTATTTTCTTTAGGTATCAAGAATTTTACATGCTCTAAAACCATTATTCAAATATTATTTAATACATACATTGTATTTGCCCTTTCTAAAGAAGTAAACAAATTTTTGTTTCAGAAAGGTAACAGAATGAATTACATAACTAAACATTATTTCACATTAACTTGTAAAACTACAAGTACTAAACAAACATTAATTCAAGTTTGTTTCATAAAGCATGTAAATACAATCCTTGATTGCCTAAAGCACATAAACAGGTCAATTATAGCAATTTAAAAGCAAGATTTAACTTGGAAAAAAAATGCTGAAATAGCCAATCTAAAAATCAAATTATTTTTAGCTCACAAGTTTATATTGCAGCATTTAACACAAATAATTTGTCTTGAAATATGTTCTTCCTTGAAGTCAAATTTGAAATGAAACGATGCTTGAAAAGCCTATGATATCTGATTTAAATCTTGTACAATTCTACAGCAATTCAATGATGCATGAAATATACCGTTTCTTCAATACCTAATTCAATTCTCAGACAAAATCATGCATTCTGCCATAAAATTTTATATTATACGTTTAACTGGTTCCAGAGATAAATAACATCATCTCCCAGGGTTTTATCAGAAAACTTTAAAACAAGACTGATCATGCAAGTTATAACAGAAGAAAATCAGCCTAGAAACAAGAATGGATGTATTTTTTTTCTTTCCTAAGGTGTATGCTTAAGTTTCATATTAAAACGGAACAAGGGGGCCATTGGCCCAAATGCACTCACCTGAGTACTAAATGCAATTGTTATACAAAAGTGAAGTTACCAGGTCTTAAAAATATACAAAACAGGGTTAATTTTTATTTGTTTGGGTCGTCAGACCAAACAAATAATGGTAGCGAAATTTCAGAGTCTAATGCTGTTAATTGCAGATGCCGAAAGTAGTCCACTTTTTTGAAGCGGTTACTTCCCTTTATATGTACACTAACGCCGAAAAATTCAGGGGAGATCACTGCGTAAAGATGGTCAAAGACAGGCACATTAATTTTCAAGCAAAATTATTCCCGAATGGTCAAAGATTTCTAATATTGTTTTATTGTATTTTCTGATCGAAAATAAGTAAATACAAAGCGGACATTCAATCTCTGACACAGAAGTTTACGACAAACCTAACAACAAGTAGTTCTCAAAACAGCTTAAAACTAGCGATTTAAAAGAAAGAAATATTTTTATTTTGTTAAAAGTATCCAACAAATTACAATGCATTCAAAGTTTAAAAATAGCGTTGGCTTATAGAATTGTCAATAAATGCACAATCACAAATTACGCGGATGAATATGATTTTATCAATGAAAATACTATTTTTAGCGATGTCGATTACCGAATACTACACAAACCGAATAGTGGAATATATAGATTCTACATGTCGGACTGCTTGGGCGAGAAGATTTTCGCTAAATTATTTACTTCAATTTTAAACAACTGGTTTATCCTGAACAAAATACCTCGAAATTAATAAGGATTACAAACCCGAAATGCAATGGAAGTTCTAAATTAAGAATGACTTGATGTTATTCAGGCATTGTTTGTGTAACTTTTCTGTGGTGCAGGGGTAACGCGCTCGCTTAGTGAGTGAGAGGTCTGGAGTTCAAATCCCAGTTGAGGAAATTTTTTTTTAAATTCTTTTCTAAGTGTCTTTGTTGAAGAAGTAGCCATGATATGCAAGGATAAAGTGTAGCTGTCGTAAAAAATGAACATAAAGGATATTTTGATGCAACTCTAGTTATGCAGAATTTCATATGTATCAAACTCTGGTGCATTGCAAAATGAATTATAATACATAAAAAAAAAACTTATACAGGGAAATACATACAGATATACAGTACGTTTTAGATAGCAAAGATCAGAAAATACCACAGAACTTGCAGCCCTTTGATTCTTTATAAATATACATGCTTATAGTAAGCTCCAGGATTATTTACATCTGTGTGAAACAACAGTTAAAGTCGTTACAAGCCCTAATTTAGAATAATATGGTTTTCTTCAGGCCGTTCACATATAAATTCACCGTGGCTGAAGGGTTTTCGCGCTCGCTTAGGAAGCGACAGGTCTGGAGTTCAAATCTCAGTAAAGGCAACTCACTTTTGTTTTCAAATTGTATAAGTCAAATAAACATTGGATTGAATATCAGTGTTGAAATTAGTCTTACAGCCAATTTACTACAATTTAAACGCTGGAAAGCATTGGTGGCACTATACATATAATCTCACAACCTGTACCTTTCTTACATTCTGAGACCCAAACAAATTCAGCGCCTTCTGTGCTTTGATTTTGTGTAGGTAAGCAGTTGATGTTTAAGACAGTACACCAAGAACTTTAGAGTTATGATCAATGTTGAAGTTTGTGAATGGGAACAGTTTTTACTATATACATATAAGGAAAACCTATGACCCTGGGGTGGGGCCAATTTTGACCCCAGAGCTATAATTTGAACACCTTTGGAAGAGGACCTATAGGTGATATTACATACAATATATCTAAGTTCTAAGCAAACAAGAAGGTTTTTTTAAGTTTTTACTATATACATATAAGGAAAACATATGATCCCCCCTGGGACTGGGCCATTTTTGACCCCAGGAATATAATTTGAATAACTTTGGTAGAGGACCTATAAGTGATATCATATACTAAATATCAAAGCTCTAGGCCTTGTACTTTCAGACAAGGATATTTTTTTAAGTTTGCATTTTTTAAACTCCTTTTCTAGCCCCTTGACCTACTAATGCAACAGACTGGAACCATTTGAACAACTTTGGCAGGGTACCACCCGAGGATCATTCCTGTAAAGTTTGGTTACTGTGCTGTCATTGGATTTTGAGGAGATGTTGTATAAAGAAATTGTTGGCGACACATGACGAACAGTGGGGGATCATAATAGCTCACCATGAGCATGTTGTGCTCAGGTGAGCTAAAAATATGGGAGTCACCATGCTTGATGTCCAGTTACATATATCTGTACCACAGAGCTTTTAATATGTATTATTTTAATTTTTTTATATTAAGTGATACCACAAGAATTGAAACTGATAATAATACAACCATTAACCTAGTTTCCAAGACTTTAATATAAAGTGAAATTATTTGTTTCTGGAAATTGAGTACTGGACAACATTAAAAATTTTGCAGACAAAAACAATGTTGCAGCAATCATAATAGCTTGACTTTTTCTTCAAAACAGACCAGCTAAAAATTCCCTCATGATTTAGATACTACACAGGACTATAAACAAGATATATAAGAAGTTTGTTAAATAAACACCAATTACCTGGTACACACTGGTTTTCTGGCTCGCTCATTTTGGACAGCATCAAAGAAAGCAGCATTCCAAAACCTGAGAGACCGCCATATAGGCTGTTCTCTTAAATAACTATACAGAAAATTCTTGTACCGGTGGCGGCCATGCTGAGCTGAAAAATAAAATATGCAAATTAACTAAAAAGCTGCTAAATTTCTGTAATACACCTAACCTGCATTGATTTTATAACCACTTCTTCAATGTCTAACTTAGTCTGGAAACAAGCCTGCTTTGATTTTATAACCATCTTTTGTTCAAGTTACTTCTTCAAAGTCTAACTTAGCCTGGAAACAAGCCTGCTATGATTTTATAACCATCTATTGTTCAAGTTACTTCTTCAAAGTCTACCTTAGCCTGGAAACAAGCCTGCTTTGAGTTTATAACCATCTATTGTTCAAGTTACTTCTTCAAAGTCCAACTTAGTTTGGAAACAAGCCTGCTTTGAGTTTATAACCATCTATTGTTCAAGTTACTTCTTCAAAGTCCAACTTAGCCTGGAAACAAGCCTGCTTTGAGTTTATAACCATCTATTGTTCAAGTTACTTCTTCAAAGTCCGACTTAGTCTGGAAACAAGCCTGCTTTGAGTTTATAACCATCTATTGTTCAAGTTACTTCTTCAAAGTCCGACTTAGTCTGGAAACAAGCCTGCTTTGAGTTTATAACCATCTATTGTTCAAGTGACTTCTTTAAAGTCCAACTTAGTCTGGAAACAAGCCTGCTTTGAGTTTATAACCATCTATTGTTCAAGTTACTTCTTCAAAGTCCAACTAAGTCTGGAAACAAGCCTGCTTTGAGTTTATAGCCATCTATTGTTCAAGTTACTTCTTCAAAGTCCAACTTAGTCTGGAAACAAGCCTGCTTTGAGTTTATAGCCATCTATTGTTGAAGTTACTTCTTCAAAGTCCAACTTAGTCTGGAAACAAGCCTGCTTTGAGTTTATAGCCATCTATTGTTCAAGTTACTTCTTCAAAGTCCAACTTAGTCTGGAAACAAGCCTGCTTTGAGTTTATAGCCATCTATTGTTCAAGTTACTTCTTCAAAGTCCAACTTAGCCTGGAAACAAGCCTGCTTTAATTTTATAACCATCTATTGTTCAAGTTACTTCTTCAAAGTCTAACTTAGTCTGGAAACAAGCCTGCTTTGAGTTTATAACCATCTATTGTTCAAGTGACTTCTTCAAAGTCTAACTTAGCCTGGAAACAAGCCTGCTTTGAGTTTATAACCATCTATTGTTCAAGTTACTTCTTCAAAGTCCGACTTAGTCTGGAAACAAGCCTGCTCTTTGAGTTTATAACCATCTATTGTTGAAGTTACTTCTTCAAAGTCTAACTTAGCGTGGAAACAAGCCTGCTCTTTGAGTTTATAACCATCTATTGTTCAAGTTACTTCTTCAAAGTCTAACTTAGCGTGGAAACAAGCCTGCTTTGAGTTTATAACCATCTATTGTTGAAGTTACTTCTTCAAAGTCTAACTTAGCCTGGAAACAAGCCTGCTTTGAGTTTATAACCATCTATTGTTCAAGTTACTTCTTCAAAGTCTAACTTAGCCTGGAAACAAACCTGCTTTGAGTTTATAACCATCTATTGTTGAAGTTACTTCTTCAAAGTCTAACTTAGTCTGGAAACAAACCTGCTTTGATTTTATAACCATCTATTGTTAAAGTTACTTCTTCAAAGTCTAAGTTGGCATGGAAACAAGCCTATATGCATATGCAGATCCAGAATTTTTTTTCTAGAGGCAGTCATAATATTTCCACAAGGGGTTATGCATATTCTGAAGACGTTTTGCATTTTACTAGTTTTCATGGTGGGAGGGGGTAATAAGTCATTTCTTTTCCTGATTTTTATTAATGCAAGTTATTTTTTAAAAGCCAAATTTCGTGGCATGTCATGACCCTCCCATGCCATCTGATCTCAGGTACCGGTATATTTTATTCTATCGTAAAAGTATCTCATATAACTTACTCCGAAATACATTAACACATTTATTTCTTCAAGTAGGAATGACCGAACCTTGTGTTGACAAGGTTTCGTGAAACATCAATAAATAATGACATCAATATGACAATAAGACACTCTTGACTTTTCCTTTGAATATAAGAGAACAAATTGTTGTTGTCAGCTACAGCAAGACCTCATGTGTTCCGTATAATATAATATATTATTTCAAGCAATAATTATTAGCGCTTGATTAGAACTTTTGTATGGCAAGTAAATAGCTTCCTCATATGGAAGAATTGGGCATCACCCGTATGATATAAATTCACCGCAATAGTGTGCTAGTGATAAAAGTCAATGACTTCTAATCACCTGGCAATAATATCATCATTTGTCATAGTTAGTCACAGTTGATTTGTGCTCTGTTTTCTTGAAAAAACAACATTTAAAACTGAACCATATTTTTGTACAGAGAGACAGAGAGTCGATAAATTCAGGGGGTCACTCAGGCAGTCTCGACTGTACTCTGTTATTGCTTTTTTTTAAAGTCACATGGACACTATTAAGGTCATACGACAACTATCCAGCTTTACTGGCGGAGGACGACCTCAACTGCCCCTAAATGCAATATTTCAGGCTAAACCCAAGAGTTTATATATAAAATTTTCTTACATTCATGGTAAAAAGTGAAGCACATATTCATGAGGTTTTTGGCGGGAACAAAGTCTTCTGCTTCGTTACATTCAAACAGCACCACAGCAAAATATTGCACCAGACGGAAAAATATTGATTCATCAACCTTTTTGGAAATCACTCTCTGAAATAAGAAAATTATATACATCAAGTGTCTCTAATATTTACATATCACTGTCAACTGCCACCCACAAAAAAGGACAAAAACTTGTCACCTGTCTAATTACATGAGAGATGTAGACAATTTTGTGTTATCAAGCAGACAGAATAAAATAAAACCTGAAACATGTATGTAACTTTTTTTAAGGATAAAAATAATCATCTGTCTAAATTACAAGGAAGATACTGACAAAGTCGTGTTAGGATCCAGACAAGATGAAAATGAAGAAAGCTCTAGATTAGACTGCTGCGAAAACCAGACAACTAAATCATGGTTTAAATGCCATCCTGAGTCAATGTTGAATGTATTTAAAGCTTATCTCTATTTATTTCCATCTCTTTCACCAGATTTATTTTACCTATTTTAATGTAACATGCACTAGCAGCTGAGCATTATTCCTTCTCTGTTACGCAGTGTCCCAGGAAGAGATTTCATCTAAAGATAATTTCTATAGGTAATTAAATTATAAGGTGATAAGGTATATAAGTTATGACTTTATTTAATGAAACTTTGGCAGTAGCTTGCAATTACCACTAACATCCATGAACAGGCTCAATCAAACCGAGCCAGCAACATTTTCAATTTTGCCACTTTGGGTGTTCTTTAGGGAATCCATATGTCTGTATTAACATTTTTGGTTTTCCAATCTATGTTGGCCTCAGGATATACATAACAAAGTCACTTTGATCTCATCAGATGTTTTGAAATTATTTCACCCATGCCTCTTGTCCTAGTAACAAAGTTGCTAAGGATCTAGTCCACAGTGAGGCATGATATATCCAAACACATCTATATATATACCATATACCAGTACCACTCAAAGGTTTTCTTTATTTATCATATAAATGTGTTATTAGTCATATCATTATACATTGTATAATATCATAAAAACAAGAGGGCCATGATCGACCTGAGGTCGCTCACCTGTATATAGGCCCCCGGAGCTGGGCCAGTTTAAACCCCAGGGCTTTTATTTGAACAGACTCGGAAGAGTCACCCATTAGTCACCCCCCCCCATCGGCAGGGCCAATTTTAACCCAAGGGCTTTTATTTGAACAAACTTGGTAGACACCCATAAGAAGATGTTTTCATGCTAAACATCTTAGCTCTAACTCATTGGGTTTTTTAAAAGAAGATTTTTAAGTTTTTACTATACACATATAGTTAAAAACAATGACACCACTGGGGCGGGGCCAGTTTTGACCCCAAGGCTTTATCTGAACAAAATTTGTAGACACTTGCTAGAAGATATTTCATGCTTAATATCTAAACTCTACCTATTTGGGTTTTTTTCAAAGAAGATTTTTAAGTTTTTGCTATACACATATAAGGAAAATCAATGACCCCCGGGGCCGGGCCAATTTGACCCAAGGGCTTTTATTTAAACAAACTTGGTAGACACCCATTAGAACATGTTTCATACTAAATATCTTAGCTCTAGCTCTTTGAGTTCTTTAAAAGAAGATTTTTTAAGTTTTTACTATATGCATATAGGGAAAATCAATGACCCCCTGGGGCGGGGTCAATTTTGACCCCAGGGCTTTTATTTGAACAAACTTGGTAGACACCCATTAGAAGATGTTTCATGCTAAATATCTTAGCTCTAGCTCTTTGAGTTCTTTAAAAGAAGTTTTTTTAAGTTTTTACTAATTATGCATATAGTGAAAATCAATGACCCCCTGGGGCGGGGCCAATTTTGAACCCAGGGCTTTTATTTGAACAAACTTGGTAGACACTCACTAGAAGATGTTTCATGTCAAATATCTAAGCTCTAGCTCTTAGGGTTTTTTAAAAGAAGATATTTAAAGTTTTTTCATTATGATCTGCCTTATGGTTTCAGAGAAGATGTCGTTTTAAAAGTGTGAACGGACAACGGACGACGTACAACGGACGAAGAGTGATCCTAATAGCTCACCCTGAGCATATGCTCAGGTGAGCTTAAAATAATATATAAAATCTGGGATCCATTTGCTTAAGAATGTCTTGGAAGACTATGGCATTGTCAAATGATTAACTTTATGACTGGCAAAGTGAGATACATATACCATGAAAAAAGAACAAGAAGAAATTTTAAAATGCTTTCAAAACATTTGATTTTACAGTGTCATACGGTAAAACATGTGAAATGTTAATCTTTCTTTATGTGGATGAGATGAGGAAATACTGAAAATTTAAAAAATATGCTTAAATATTTCACTGTATCATCCATAAATAGTGTGATAGTGTGCCGTAACATTTCCTTTATTCACCAGAATGACAAGATAATTTCCCTAGAGAGGAGAAACAGACAAGTTGTACAGCTAAAATACAATAAAATAACAAATTGTTATTCATAGTCCTTCATGATCCACACCAAAATAGCTTATATTTTACATCAAGAACAATAAAATATACATCAGTTCTCATTATTTGTGACCAATCCTAGATACAGTTCATCTTAAACCTTTTAAATTGTTTAAAATTAGCATTCTTACAAAACGACAGAATACCAACTGCGTATTAATACAAATAATCAAAAGGGTATTTTTTTACCATTATCCTAAATATTCGAATTGTTGACAGAGATAAGACTGCTGGTTTACCACTGTTTTGTCTTCGAGGCATCAAATGCAAATAAAGATGTGGCAAGGGAAAGGTGAATGAACAAATAATCAAATTGGGTTGAACAGTTAGGGATATAATTGTTACATACCTGTGCATTCACATATCTTGCAAACCACTGCCTCCCAGGAACTTGCTGCAAAAAATAAAATATCATAAATTTCTAAAGAGTTCCTTTTAAAATCTTATTAAGTCTGGTCTATCTTGAGGTAAAATATAATTTGTTTCCAAAGATTTGCTTAGAGGGATATTCAGGCAAAATAATGACAAAACGATCAAAATGATCTTATGTACTCAAATCACGCTAAAATGACATTTTTTTAAGTTCCAACATGATTTTCTGTTTAAATTCTACATATTTTGGGTTTGAAGCGTAAATATATCTATTTAATTGAACAAATTTTAGACGGCAATAAAATCCCCGAAGAGTTTAAAACAAGTCATGGCACTTGAACAAACCCTTGAAGTTACAATAACAGATATTGTGGAAACAAGTCTAAGTCATTCTTTTGACATGTTCTTTAACGTTTCCAGAGTTCACCGTGACAACTTTTGTGAAATTCTAGTGCTCTAACCTGACCTGGGTCATTAGTTAGGAAACCACCATTTTATTCTTTATATGGCGAAAAGTTTTATTCTTTTGGCTGTCTAATGTATTCATTTTGGGGGCATTTACAGAATAATGAATGAAACATCCAAAACTAAGAAATGAAAATTTTGCCTGTGTCTCCCTTTAAAGTGACTCAACTGTGGTTTTTTTATATGACAGAACTGGAAATAATTTTTGAAGATTAATGCTCCATTTGATGTAGGTCTGGACCATTAACTTGTGTGCAAAATTTTAGATCATTCACATACTCTAGTTTTTCCAGAATAATCATTCTGATTGTGTGACCAAAATTGAAGTTTTTCCACTCAAACTGAGTTATGAATAGCACAAAAGTATGGTTTTCAAAATATTCCTGAGTATATTTGTTAATTATCTTTTGCATATCTTTCTGTTGTAAGGAATGTAAAATTTATGTTTTATGGTAGTCCATTGACAGTTTTAAAAAAGACGAGTCAGCATCTTTAACTATAGGTATGGTGGTCTATTCAAAGAAAGCATACAACTTATAGTTACAGACATTTTTTATTCAGTCACACAAATGCAGTTAATTTATAAACTCCAGCCATTCCGGTTGAAGATCTAAGTAAACCACAATATATATATAATTCAAGGCACAAGGGAAAAATTGAAAAAACAATCAATTTTGTGTAGGTATGCAGACTAACTTCCTCAAATGAAAGAACTAAAAATCCCTGGCAGGATGTAAATCTCAATCAGTGAGGGACAAGTCTGATTGCTGTCAGTTACCTTAACCACTTGATAATAGATGCCACTAAATGTTGATCCAGTTAGTGTTATAACAATCTGACTAAAGTTCAGATCTACTTATTTCTTTTTATAACATAGATCTGATTACGACCGTATATGTTTCGCCTTCTTTATAATTCGGATTTCCTAGAAAGCTATTTTTAGCCATGCAATGAAATCGGTTTATACCGTTATCCGTGGAAGTTAAACTAATTGTTGATTTTTGTTTGAAGAAATTTTTAACAAATTACCTTGAAATAAAGTCAATTTTTAATGGGCAAGATTGTTTTGCCAGTTTAGCTGTTGGCTATATGGACAATGGTAAGTTTGTTCTCGAAGTCATGATCGGACTGTTTTCTACTCAGAATTGGTTTTCCCAAGACTAAA